>NC_092182.1:26284319-26524319 GCF_043641665.1 Enoplosus armatus | reverse complement strand
TGAGCAGCATTATGTGTACAAACAATACAGTCCATTTATCTTCTCCTCTCTCCTCCTCCTCCTCTCTCCTCTCTCCTCTCCTCTCTCCTCTCCTCCTCCTCTCTCCTCTCCTCTCTCCTCCTCCTCCTCTCTCCTCTCTCCTCCTCATCTCCTCCTCCTCTCTCCTCTCTCCTCTCCTCTCCTCTCTCCTCCTCTCTCCTCTCTCCTCCTCCTCTCTCCTCTCTCCTCTCCTCTCCTCTCTCCTCCTCTCTCCTCTCTCCTCCTCCTCTCTCCTCTCTCCTCTCCTCTCCTCTCTCCTCTCTCCTCTCCTCTCCTCTCTCCTCTCTCCTCTCCTCTCCTCCTCCTCCTCTCTCCTCTCTCCTCTCCTCTCTCCTCCTCTCTCCTCTCTCCTCTCCTCTCTCCTCTCCTCTCTCCTCCTCCTCTCTCCTCTCTCCTCTCTCCTCCTCCTCTCTCCTCTCCTCTCTCCTCTCCTCTCCTCTCTCCTCTCCTCTCTCCTCCTCCCCTCTCTTCTCTCTCCTCTCTCCTCCTCTCTCCTCTCCTCTCTCCTCTCTCCTCCTCATCTCCTCTTCCTCTCTCCTCTCCTCTCTCCTCTCTCCTCTCTCCTCCTCCTCTCTCCTCTCCTCTCTTCTCTCTCCTCTCCTCTCTCCTCTCTCCTCCTCCTCTCTCCTCTCCTCTCTTCTCTCCTCTCTCCTCTCTCCTCCTCCTCTCTCCTCTCTCCTCTCCTCTCTCCTCTCCTCTCTCCTCTCTCCTCCTCCTCTCTCCTCTCTCCTCCTCCTCTCTCCTCCTCCTCTCTCCTCTCCTCTCTCCTCTCCTCTCCTCTCTCCTCTCCTCTCTCCTCCTCCCCTCCCTTCTCTCTCCTCTCTCCTCCTCTCTCCTCTCCTCTCCTCTCTCCTCTCCTCTCTCCTCTCTCCTCCTCCTCTCTCCTCTCTCCTCCTCCTCTCTCCTCCTCCTCTCTCCTCTCCTCTCTCCTCTCCTCTCCTCTCTCCTCTCCTCTCTCCTCCTCCCCTCCCTTCTCTCTCCTCCTCTCTCCTCTCTCCTCCTCATCTCCTCTTCCTCTCTCCTCTCCTCTCTCCTCTCTCCTCTCTCCTCTCCCCCCTCCTCTCCTCCTCTCCCCCCTCCTCTCCTCTCCTCCCTCCTCCTCTCCTCCTCCTCCTCTCCCCCCTACTCCTCCTCTCCTCTCCTCCTCTCCCCCCTCCTCTCCTCCTCTCCCCCCTCCTCTCCTCTCCTCTCCTCCACCTCCTCTCCTCTCCTCCCTCCCCCCTCCTCTCCTCCTCTCCCCCCTCCTCTCCTCTCCTCTCCTCCCTCCTCCTCTCCTCCTCCTCCTCTCCTCTCCTCCTCTCCCCCTCCTCTCCTCCTCTCCTCCTCCTCCTCTCCCCCCTACTCCTCCTCTCCTCCCTCCCCCCTCCTCTCCTCCCTCCCCCCTCCTCTCCTCCTCTCCCCCTCCTCTCCTCCTCTCCCCTCTCCTCTCCTCTCCTCCCTCCCCCCTCCTCTCCTCCTCTCCCCCCTCCTCTCCTCTCCTCCCTCCCCCCTCCTCTCCTCCTCTCCCCCCTCCTCTCCTCCTCCTCCCTCCCCCCTCCTCTCCTCCTCTCCCCCCTCCTCTCCTCCAGTCCTCACCACTCCCAGTAGTTGGAGTCTGGACAGTGGTACCAGGGAAGCCCTCCCCTTCCTCTCTGCCCATGTTGGCAGTGTCATGGCGCCTCCTGTTCCCCCACGCAACCTGCCTCATGGTATGACACTGCTAAGTGTGTGTTACATGTTTATGTGTATAAAGTGTGTGTTACATGTTTATGTGTATAAAGTGTGTGTTGATGTCGTATGTGTGTGACAGCATGTGTGTGTGTGTGTGTTTCTGTTTGTGCATTGTGTTGATGTGTATGTGTGTGACAGCATGTGTGTGTGTTTCTGTTTGTGCATTGTGTTGATGTGTATGTGGCCTAATCTCCACTCAGGTCCCTCTGCAGTGTGTTTGTGTGTGTTTGTATGCAGGAGTGTGTATGGTGCTTTGTTGTGGTGTCATTTTGCAGGTGTGAGATATTGTTGTTATTATTGTTGTTGTGTTTATTTTCTGTGGATTATTCTGAGCCAGGAGGGGCTAACCCCCCCCCCCCCCCCCCCAAAAGGGACCTGATCTTAAATTAAGATTAAATGAAACTCCAGTGTCTCTTCATCTGTGGTGTAAAATATGCGGCTGAATTGATCTTTAATCATTGATTCACGACATGATTCTCTGTGTGGTGACTGTGGGCTGCTCTCATGCGGTGTTGTTTTGTGCGCCTGTGTGTTGATTGTGTGTCGATTGATGAGCGACTCGCAGCGACCGCATAAATGTTATCAGACAAGAACGGACTTCTTCCTGCCAGTGCAGCAATAACACCTGATCAGCCACACTAACAACGTTTCTGAAAAGACAATCAGACCTTCTGCTAATAATTATTCTTGTTCATATTAATCACTAAGTGGTGAGTTATGTGTTTATATAAAGTGTCGTTCTAACAGATTCAGAGTTGTTGAAATGTCATTTCTCAAAGCTTTGAGCATCATGAGTGATCTTCCATTCACACGTAAACTGTAAACTGGGTGGTGTGAAAATGTTCAGAGGTTGATGTTTAAAAAACCTCAGCAGATGAAAGTGTGTGTGTGTGTGTGTGTGTGTGTGTGTGTGTGTGTGTGTGTGGCTCCACAACACATCAGTGTTTCTCGTTTCTTCAGTCTGTGATTTGGCTGACCTGACAGAAGATTATATGTACGCTCTCATTTTAAAAACAAATAATCCCCGAAAACTGGAATTTAAAGGAGTTCAGAGGCTACTTGAAAGAACCCCTTCACACACCTCCCCTCCCTCCCCCACTCCACCTCCTCCTCCCAGCTCCTCCTGCTCTCTTCTTCTTCTTCTTCTTCCCTCTCTTTCTCTTCCCTTCTGTCCATCCTCTTACTCTTCTTCCTCCTCGCCCTTCCTCTCTCACCTCCCACTCCTCACCTCCTCCTCCTCCTCCTCTTCTTCTTCTCTGGTCTGAGGTGTGTGTGTGCATCTCTCTCAGTCAGTCCTGCTGTGTCTCCCCCTGTAGGGCAACACCTGTCGATGCACTTTGATGCGTTCCACCACCAGGTCAGCGACCTCCCTCCAGCTCTCCCTGCGCGCTCCTTAAGAAAGGTACCCTCCTCCTCCTCCTCCTCCTCCTGCTCCTCCTCCTCCTCCTCCTCCTCGTCCTCACTCCTGCTGTTGGTCTGGATGATTGCCTGTTCTGTCTGTCAGTCTGCACCCCCCCCCCAACAAAGGCACATCACTATCTGTGTGCATTATGTTTGTACTGTGGTTATTATAGTTTAGACGTCATCACATCGTATGTTTTCATCTCTGAACGACTTTGACATCATGACTTTGAGTGAAACTTAGTTTCTGTGTAAGAAGGGTCTTTTTTATTTCATTTAAAATGATATCACAAACTGCTGCAGTGCATTTACAACTGGAGGACACAACAAGCCATCCAGAGAAAGACTTCATTAGAAATCAGTCTGTTCCTGTGTGCTTCTCCAAATCCTAAATGCAACACTGAGCTGAAGATGATCTGTGAGATTTCAGGCGGCGTGTGTTAATGATCAAAAAATAAAAAACAAGAAGTCTTCAAAGGAACTCTCCCAAGTGTCTGTCGGCCTCTCATGCCTTCCTCTCCTTCTTCAGCGTGTCCTCCTGCTTTCTGTCCCTTTTCCAGTTTAATTTAGTCTCAACTCCTCGTGTTCTTCTCGAACCTCCATGTTGACAATTTGATTCTTAACACAACAAACACATTTGACTGATTCAGGTCATCCTGTCCTTTACGTTTACACCTTAATGAACACTGTTAAAGAAAAAGTGCTACAAAATAATGTTCATTTTATATATATTTTTTAGTTTATTATAAACAGAGAGAGATTGTCTTGTGTACAACACTGAGCGTGTTTAAGGGAGCTACATGTTCTGTGTTTGCAAGTCCACATTTTAAATACGCTTTTAAAATTAAAAATAGATAAATAAAGTAAAATAAAATACAGATTAGATTCAAGACTGGATGTTGGATGGATCGAGCTTGCTGCCATCAGCTTGCTTATAGTAGATAAATTGGATTATTAGTATTAGGCGAGGTATTATTAATGCTAATGTTGACCATATTTTATTATTTATTTTAAGTATTGTTCGTTATCGTCACATTAAAACCAGCTGCTGAGTCTAAACAGCTGTAATGTCAGACAGTGAACATACTGGCTGTCCCTGCTAACTCTGTATCTGCCTCTCTGTGCCCCCCCCCCTCCAGTCTCCCCTGCATCCTATACCTGCCTCGCCCACCAGTCCACAGTCCATCCTGGATGGCAGTAACTCCACCTTGTCGGGCAGCGCCAGTTCTGGAGTCTCCTCCCTCAGTGAGAGCAACTTCGGCGGCCCCGCCTCCTCCTCCGACCCCCCGGCCAGTCGCACAGACACCCTGGAGTCCGTCCCCAGCAGCCAGGCCTGGACCACCGACCAGGAAGACCTGGACTCGCCTTACCAGCCGGTCAGGTACAGCGTCTCTGAGCCTGAAGTCCTGGACGGAGTCAAACCCCCACCCTGTCGCAGCCACTCTGCCCCAGGAGGCGTCACCCCAGCCCATGCAGGGGGCCAAATCCAGTCCCAGGCTCCGGGTTCGGCCTCCACTGGAGCTCCACAACAGCCACAGCAGCAGGAGGGGCTGCCGCACCCCCAACACCACTACTACCACCACTTCCACCCACACTACATCCCCCACCACCCGCCTCTTTACCACCTCCACGAGCCCCCACCAGCCCTGCCCCCCAAACCCTACCTCAGAGAGGGGTGCATCCCTGAAGAAGACCCCCTGAACGCCCAGTCTGCACCACCTCCTCCTGCACCCCGGCCCATGCCGCGCAAGATCTCCCAGCCCATAATCGCAGCGACCAAGGATGAGCAGGCTAAAGTGGCCTGGGAGCACGGCATCAGTGAGTGAGACGTCGGCTGATGATGATGATGATGATGGTGGTGATGATGATGATGATGAAACTTGTAGGATTGAAATGAACAGAACATAAACTCTTTTCAGGAGAGAGGAAGAAGAGCCGAACTGAAACCTGAGAGTGATGAAGTGATGTTGGGAGAAACTGTCAGATTCCTCCCAGTTGTCCTGATCAATAACCAACTAATCACTGAAGGGAAAAGCTGGAAAGATGAAGGTTAAAATGATCTGCTCTCTCACTCCCCCCCTCAGCTTTCAACACTCTTTAACCAAATGACCTTCATGTCTTCACATCGCCGCATGAGCACATCAAGCTTGATTTGTTTGTTTAAATCAAGAAACTATTTAATCAGCTTTTTCACTAAATCCATCGTGATAATGTCCACAAATCCATATTTCTAAATTCAGTCTATCCTGTGCTGAAGTTGCAGATATGTGTCTATCTCATGTTAGTTTTTGATTTCATTTTCATTGATAACATTAATCAAACATCATCCTTCAGAGGGTTAAAGATTTAAAATGAAAAGATGAAAATATCACGTAATTATAACCTGTTGTTACCTTGGAGATGTTTGTACGAGCCGCACTTTAACAAAGCAACAGAGCACCAAAACATGAAAGAATCATAATCTCCACATATTTTTTATAAATATAAAACATGTCAAAGGGTCGTGCTGCAGTTTGGGATTCTTTAGATGCAACGTAAAGACAAAGTGAGAATCTCACTGAAAACAAGGCGAAAACAAAGAAATTGTAATAATGAAAACACAAAAGTTCAGTTTGTTCTTCCACCCGAACAACAACTGAGACCCTCCCCCTTCATGTTATTTGTCAGATAAACTGCTGGAGCAACAACTAACGACGAAAAGTATTTATATTTTCCAACACAAAAAATCAAAGTTTGTAGATAAATATAATGCAGTATATAGAAGTATATAAATATAATTTATATTTAATCCTTATACTTTTGATTGAAGGTGAAAACTGTGTGGAAATATGCAACATAAATGGCTTCCTGAGCCGTCAGTAGCTGCTTGATGATACATGATGTGCCCTTGATTAAAAGGACAACGCGCCGACGCCTCACACGTAGAAACACTCGCAGGTTTTGATGTCGCAACTCCTGAAAATGTTCCATCCCACAGTTTCAAGAATTCATTTTATTTAAGCTTTTGACGTTAAAAAGGCGTTTTTAACCTGTGAGGGACTTTTTGAAGCTGCGGAGGTGTTCAAGGGAAGGACCTGCAAATGTGTGCGAGGCATCAGATGGATGACATTTATAGAGAATATTAACTACAATAAATATACACTTTCTGCCATTTTTTTATGAAAGTAATGAACTGCAATGACTGTACGTTTTTTAATGAGGAAGCTGTTTTGTATGCATGTTCATTCATTCAAAGGGAAACTACTGGAGAACTTCTGTGCACTGATGTCTTTATAGTTTAGGAGGCAGAACCACCTGAATCACCAGGATGTTGAAGATTTAATCCTGGTGATACTGGTGTAAAGGTACTGTGAAGCATGACACTTCTGTATTTCGCTTGTTTGGTTTCTTTTTTGCTTTTTACTTTTCGCCACCAGCTCAGATTATTATCTACACACTGTCATCCTGTAATCTGCCTGATCACTCTGAGCGGCGGTTTATCTTCCGAGCCACCACACCGCGTTTCTGCCTGATGCTGGATCATATTCTCACGTGGTGAACCGTAACCTTTGTAAGACGACCGTGTTTATGTGCACAGACCAGAATCACAAACTCTTAAAGGAACGGGAAACTCAAAGTCCTGAATTTATGACTCAAACGATGTGAAAAGAAAAGGCTGTTTTTTCTGCCCTGTCATACTAGAACACCAGGTGTGTATTAATCCACCACTGAAAAGTAATATGAAGGTTGACGTCTTCAGCGGGAAACAGTGGGTCAGCCTTATCCTTTAGATCTGTTTGTGGTTTTGCCATCAGCTCCTTGAAATGTCCTCAGTAACAGTTAATAATTACCATGGAAGTGTCTGTTTTTATGTGGAGGTTGTGAACGTTCAGTCCAAAGCTCTTCTGTCGTGTGATTGACAGGTCATTACCTTTCTCGCAGCAGGAAAAGCACAGGTGTGAGTAATGACATTAACGATGGCTGCATTCCATTCAGGTGTTCTAGTTTCGGGGGGCCCTGCTAGTGTGCAGGCTGGCTCACTGGGACACTAAATGGAACGCAGCCACCGTTATGATGTTTTAAGTTTCACCTGTGTCTTTTCCTGCTGTAACAAGTCAGATGTGCTGTGACAAAGGACTGCTGGACAATGCAAACACTACTACAGGAAGAAACACATATTTCAGCCTTTTGTGAGTGGAGGTTTGGTGCAGGATGCTGCGTTTCTGTTGCTCTGCAGCAGGCCAGTGTTTCATAATTAACTATGAGTTCATGGATATATTAGTGTCAGTATTTTACTTTTTACAGTTGTAGTTAAACAGCTCGAGTTGTCCTCTTTGCCTCAGACCTTGTCTGTTCGTTCATGGGTTCATGTTGTGGTGAACTGATTTGGAGCAGGTGATGCACACGTGGTCAGTGTTCAGCACAAGCTCTCTGTTCACTGTCATGTTGGGTTGAAATGGAGGAGCTGCTCTCTTTTTTTCTCTCCAGGTAGTTTAAAGCTGTTGGTGTTTCACGGCTTCACGCTGTAAGTTATGAGTCACGTGTTTCCATAGAAGACATCTGTTGGTGTGAAGCTTTCAGGTCGTTCTCATATTACCTGATGTTTAGTGTAACTCCACACATTCATGTTTATCTTTTCACGTTTGGGAAACCTGTACATTTAAATCAATTTTTCTGTTCTTTTAATGAAAACTGTCTGAAATTAGTTCGCTTCTTACCTACAGGATAAACTCTCAACAGTGAACTTTATATATTATCCACATATTTGAGATTTTAACTCTTAACAGTCATCTGTCGCCTCAGAGAGAAGGTGAAGCATTCCATTAGCGTTTTTTTAATAAGTTGGTGTGGTTCCAACATCTTTAATAATAATCGCAGTTAACTGTGAATCATAATCAAGTTCTGATCTTTTATGGGAGCAAAGGAAGATTAAATTCTGGGTGAAAGGAGTGAATGTGACTCATCTTTACTTTCAACATCTGCTAAATGCTAACTTACACTCGCTGAGGCATCGTGGATATCTCATTGCGGTGATGTCGTCGGTGTCCCAGTTGGTGTTAATTCTGTTAAAAATGAAACACACAGTAACACACAGTGCAGCTGAGTCCTCCTTCATGAAGGTTATAATGTTCAGTTTGTTGTTGTTTGGCGTTTCTGTTATTTAGTCAAGCCTCTAAAACATCTTTAACGTCTCTAAAACTGAACATTATAACCTTCGTGAAGGAGGATTTATTGCAGGACTGTTAGTTTTAGCTACATGTACCTGATAAATAATAAGTGTGGAAACTCACTCCTCGTGTAAACCTTCACCTGTTGTTCACATTTCTGTTTGATCATCAGAGATTCTTTTTATTCGTGTTTCTTTAAGCTCTGATGTTTTTGTCCCTTCGGGCGTTTTCTTCGTGCTTTGTTATGGAGTCGCTTTTGAACATGCAAACGCGTGCAGGAGTGAACAGAGGGGGAAATGTTGGGGCTCATTTTATGTGCTAACTGAAGCTCGACTTTGTGAAACAGTCTGAGGAGGTAAGAGCCACTCAGCGATGCACCGGGTAGATTAGCAGTGAGCGTGTTGCGACAGGGAAGGCCGACACTTGATTTCTGTGTACATAAACAAGGAGAGTGTGTATTTATACAGATCATAAAGGGCAAACCTTGTATACATGTAGATTGTGATCGTCTTGCCTTGTTCTTTCTGATGTAAAACTGTTTTTAAACCTAGACAACAGCAAACAATACAAGTTCCTTTTGTCTAATTATTCTGACGATTTCAGGGCAGCTGAGGGGAGGTTTATTATTATTTTGTGTATTTTGCATCAATGACAAATCCAGATAGTGAGTTACTATGATGGTGTTCCTTTGTACAATGATGCTAATAAGTATTTCTTGTATATAAAAGTCTTTATTGTGTTAGCATGGGTATAAACTGTGACGTGTACGACAGTAGATGTAAATACTGACGTTTTGTTTTTTTTCCTACTCACTAAACAAACTGCTGTGTTGTGGATTCATAATTAATGACAAACATTAAACAATAATGTTTTATTGACTCAGCTCTGATTCAGCCTTCCGTCATTTACATGTTCAGATCACGTTAACCCTGTAAAGCCTGAACCATGAAATAATTGCCAGAAAATTCAAATTTTTTGAAAATGGAGTGTTTATTGAACCTTCTGACAAATTAAAAAAAAAAAAAATTAAATATCAATTTGCATATGAGTTTTAATTTGTACAAAAACATAAACAACTTTTTAAGTGATTAAACTTTGAGTTTCAATGCCATCTTTTCTCACATCAGGGGGCACACTAGAGGTTGGCCTTTTGCAGGGGGGGGGGGGGTGGGGGGGACATGGGTTTCTGCCTGGGCATGTGTCTGATTGTATACATCAGGTTTTCCCAAAAACTCATGTATGGTGAAGTATCCACATCCTTTACTTACCAGTAGCAATACCACAGTGTACAAATACTCCATTACATGTACAAGTCCTGCATTCAAAAAGTAACAGTACTCACGTAAAATAGAGCTATTATGTATTGTTCAATTATTGCTGATACATGGCTTATGGCAGACATGAGGAAAAATAATAATAATTATTATTTGTATTTGTTGTTAAAAAAAAAAACAATTTAACAAAGTGCTTAATTTCCATACAATAAAATCCAAAGGCAGCAACAGAAAACACAGAAAATAGAAATGAGGTGTAAAAACACAAAAAAGCTTGTTTATAAAAGTGTGTTTTTAGAAGGGATTTAAAAATACAATCATTTACATAATGACATCCACAGATGTTTGAGCACATTCAACATATACAGTGAGAATGAGACAACAATTATCAGTATCTAAAACTGTAACTCGTCCCTTTATAAAATATAATATATACTGCTGAACCTTTTGAACAACTAAAACCAGTTAGTTCTCCAAATCATCTTTGGAATCCGAGTGGCATTTATTATTATTTAACAGTCTCGGGTCTCTTCTCATGTGGACTACAACAGTCCTCTTTATTCAGGCCTCAGACTGAAGTCAGTCACTTGTCACCAGCGTATTCAGACTGCTAATGCTCTTTGAGGGGAAGAGAAAACCCCATCAGCCATTACTGCCTCATTTCACTGATGTTTTAAGGCACTACGTGGTTCAGCTACAAATGGCACAGATTTCAATGTAAAGCGCACCAGTTGTTGTCTATCAGCTGTAGCAACCATTAGTTACAGCGGTTAGTTACAGCGGAAATGGACAGTGATGAGTGTCAAACTGAGTCCCGACGTTGTTCAACTGAAGTCGGTTCTGTCTGTGGAAACACTGCAAACGTGACATTTACGACGGCGTCAGCTGAACGTGTCGATTAGCGGAACGAGTGCTTGAGCTACGATGAGCCTTCGCATGTTAGTCGGTCTGTTGTTCCTGCTCTGTATACACCAGCACAAGCTGCAGCTGTTCAGGAATTATCAACAGGTCAGAGTTGATAATTACTGACATTTGTGTTATTATTATTTGTTCTTGACAATATGTCAGCGTTTGAGAGCAGAATTAAGACGAATGAGCCACTGTTGAATGTACATTTTTCAGAATAAATAACATGACATTCTTTTGTTTTCCCTGCTGTACCGAAAACATAACAAACCTGCCCGTCACACGCAGCGCCACCCACCACCACCAGTTATCGACCTGTGGGAAACACTGACGAGCGTTTTGAAACTGTTGATTGTTGACCTGCCTTATATTTAAATACGTCAAAACCAACTGACCATTACATGTTTCACAAACATCTCCTATAAGGCTGTAGATGCACATTTACACTGTATATACATAAATGCATCCACACACACACACACACACACACACACACACACACACACACACACACCTCTCAAGCAGGTAAATTAAGTGGCGTCTCTGAGGGACCATTTCTCCGCTGAAGAAAACCTGCAGAAAAGAAAAGTATATTTTACATAAAGTCAACTTTTATATTTTGGTGGCCAACACAAATAGATTTGACCCCTCCCAAAAAGATAAATTTTTGTGTCATCTTCTTTTTCAAACAGTTATCAGTGATTGAAGAGAACGGTTTTAGCTCATGAGCGAGATCGAACTCACATCCTGAACCTGTGAAATCATCACAGGTTTCAGCTTCCACCACTACGACCATAATCAGAATAGTCCTCAGGCATTTTGATAATGGATTAATCCATTAATCAACCTTGAATTACTGAGCTGCTGATGTGAATGATCAGCTAAGAACCTATAAAACAGGAGGACAAATCTGACCTCAGACCATGAAAGCTTTGTAAGCAGCCAAAAATAAATAGAGTTCTGCCAGTCGTGAATATTTTGGTCACGAACAAGCACAAATAATGAGCCAGCTTTGTCTCAGAGCTGATGTTACACCCCCAAATATTACTGCAAACTCTGTATTCAATCATTTGAAGAATCCTGCCAAAACATGCCGTCCACTTTTGGAGATAATCAAATCATTTAAATGGTGACTTGTGGTTCCATTACGTATCCAGAAAATCTCTTTTTGCAAGTTTATCAGCAGACAGGCAGAATATTCAGACCTCTGGCTTCCTAACGTGTCCACTGACAAAAGGGAAAACGTGGGAGTGAATGATATTCGAAGCTTAAAGAAACTCTTATCGTAATGCATTTCAAACGTGCTGTATCTGTTTTTAAACAACCAGAAGCCTCATAAATGAAGTCTCAGTGGATTTTTTTCAGGAATATAAATATTAACATAATATATTTTATATCTGAGAGGACACGGGATTCTGTATCTGTCGTGTTGATGTCTGCACATTATGGATATGTTGATACGATCCATTGTAGGAACTTACCTTTATTAGAGCCTATTGTGATACGCTTTGTAGCTACAAGGAAAGCGAGAACAGCAGCAAGAGATAGAACTCCCAAAGCGAATCCACCCAACAACCACTCTGTGACTTCCACTCTGCTGCACGTGTCCTCAAACAGTTTGTCTGAAACAGATCACAGAACGTACAGCACTCATCACTACCTCCACGCTCCTAAAAACATTTAAACTGCTATACATGAACATCTATACATTATTCGCAGATTACAAACATCACTGTGATGAATCTCACCAGGAACAGTGATGTTAGCATCGATCATATGGGAAATGTCCTCCTGCTTGACTACACAGTGGAAACGGTTGGTTTTGGTCTTGGTCACAGTGGTTTGGAGGGTGACGTCGTAGCGGCCTCCTCTTTCTGAGATCTGTGGCTCCTCAGCACGAAGGAGGTTTCCGTCACTGTCCTGCCACTGCAGCTTCGGCTGCGGAAAAGCACCTCGAACGGCACACTTCAGCCGCACCCCGGAGTCAGTGACGTCCCACATCGAGATGTAAGGCTCTGGAGCTGCACCTGTGAACACACGGCGTCAGGGAGAGCTCGTTAACATCGGTTACCCCTCCCTTCTGTGTGAATGTGCAGTACAGTGTGTACAAGAGGGAGAAAAACGTGCGGCGTGACAGGACATGACACTAACATCTTCACTTTACTATTCATCGCTGCAAATACTATTTCTGACATTTAGTATTCAAGAAGTCTGCAGAAGTCCAGACACGCCTTGCATTTGTATACAACTTATTGTGCAATGAAACTCATTTTGAACTTATTTGTGTTTAAGATCTATACAAAATATTCTATTCCAATGAAGTGGAGCTAATATGTAATTAATAACTGATTAATCATTTAAATCATTCATCATGCAAACAGTCGCTGGTTCTGTTTTATATTTTCCAAAAACTACATTTCGAGTTTGAAGGCAAAAGGAAAGTGTCTGTACTGAGACTACAGATGAAAAATAGCCTTTTGTTTATTAATGTGCATCATCCCTGTTAAATAAATAAAGATAAAAGCACATTTACATCCCCTTATTTAGGATTTTTAAGCGCTATATATCACATGGTGACCCACAGCGCTCTACATTAACAAGACCGATCAGGGGAAATCGGATGTTTTGATGACGTCACTTCATCTGTAATTTGTGTGCTGAAACTTTGTCTGGTTCTCATTAAAACATGTAGACACAATACCATCGCTTTGATACGGGAACAGTTTAGTGATCTGTCAAAAATGCAGATCGGTGACATCATCAATATCAAGACTCATTACAGATTTCCTCTAATCTGTTTTTTCCAGGTAAAACAACGACATTTTAATTAAAATGACAACAGATCTGAGATTTTTTTTGGTCATTGCAATGTGTTCGCACACAAACAACCGCACGAGATACAAGCCTTACTTAAGTTTACCCTTAATGACACAAAGCATGTACTTAAATTCAATTAAGAAATCAAGAAAATATATCCTTATTACAAAAGGGAGACAAAGTTCCAGCACAGGTGATGTCGAGATCAGTGACAGAAGATCAGCGCTCACCGTCAGTTTTCCCGTATCTGTTTTTCAAGGTGGAGCACCGTGGGTCACCACCTAAAAGGCAAATAAAATGATTTTTGCAACTGTGACTGTACGATATCTTGATACCTTTGCACTTGACTTGACTGATGAAGCCCCATATTAACTTTGGATTGTATATTTACACAGAATTGGGACTGTGGATGTTGTCCTCCATCACTGACATTGGAAGCACATTAGCTCTTTGTTTTAAGACACACAAAATTGTGCACCTATCCTTTAACCGTTTAATGAGAGCACTCACCAACTGCAAGCTGAAGGTGGAACATTTGACTTGGCTGAAGATGTGGAAAAATACAGGTGTAGTTTCCACTGTCGGCCATCTTCGTGTTTCTGATGATTATGGAGGCGTTGCCGTTCTTCAGTTCATCGTGAAAATGTGAGACGCGACCTTTGAACTGCTCATCTTGACCTGTACGACCGTTATTGTAATGAATGCCTGCATCGTACATGAACACCTCATTCTGACCGTCTTTCTTCCAGTCAAAGACTTTAGACTCAATGTCCTCCTTGGTGCTGAGGGAACAGGGTAAAACGGCATCTCTCCCTTCCTCCACGTTGATGACCTCTGGCCCTGGAAGATGAAGCATAATTTAATTATTATCTTAAATAGAGAGAAATCAGGTTCCGGCAGAAAGTCAGATAACACATTTACATGTCACCTCAATGACTCCGAAACACCAGTTTACAAGCATGATAGTTAGTAGTCAGATTACTTATGGATATTTTTCATACGAGCGTAACTGAAGTACATTTAAGCTTATATAAGAAACCTGATGAGTCACATGACACAGCCACTTCAGGAGGGTTGTTTTGGTTTTTTGACTCTTTTAGACTCAGTGTGAGCCAAGTATCAGAAGATCAAACAGGTTTTCATATTGCATATTTGAATTTTACAAATTCCGAAGGAGGCATCCTCAGACCAGCCTCACTGGACCCCTTCCCAACATTAAATCCAATTAAATCCAATCAACCAAAAACTAAGCAATACATACATTCGAACTAGATAGAGATATGAAATATGATTCAACTGTGAAAGACTACTGCGCACTGAGGAAGCCTAAACGTCTGTGCATGATGTTGTCCCTGTGCTAAATTGTGACATTTAAAACTCAATAAAAGGGAACATCCTGATTGATTTGGACTATCTGGACTACTGTTTCATCCATGTTTGGGCACAATGTTTTTTTGTTCTACTAAAAAGAAAATACTGCAAGAAACGTTCTTCACTCCAGACAGCAATCTTCTTTTTCAACACAAATTCAGTTAAAGCCATTTAGTGGTGATAAACTAAACTGGAAATAGCATTAATTAATATGTTGTCTGTTTGCGGCTCATCACACCCTCTGAAATATTCTCCCTGACCAGACACCTTACACAAAATAGTTTGTTTGACTACAGCGATGTCATCGCATGACATTTGAGTAGGAAGAGAGATATTTTCAGGTGGGTCTGGAGTCACTTCTGACCTGCGGCGCTGCGGCCTGACAAACCCTCACATTGTCCAGTGAAATGAGGTCACACAGACAAGTAAAAAGGTTTGAGCCTCTTCATGTTCTCACACAGAGTCAGCCAACACAACAGAAACACAACTCTCCTCCTTAGGATCAGGATTGAGACTCTCAGGTGAAATCTGAGTGTTTTGTCTTAAACCAGCTTTTCTTTGTGATGGTTGTATGAATCATTAAGAGTTAGGTGAAGATATTTGAAGTCTTTAGCTAGCTAGAATTAAGTAAATATATTTACTCAGGTACTGTACTTAAATACAATTTTAAGATACTTGTACTTTACTTGAGTTTTTCCTACTACTACTGCTACTTTATTTACCTCTGCTCCACTACATCAAGTAGCATACATTGCTATAGATTAAACTACCCAACAGTGTATAATGTAGTAAAACTGTGCTGCTTCTCAACCAGATATTGATATTAAAATGCTGCTTGTGTGTCAATGCATCAGGAATAATATTTAAATTATATTTCAGTTGTTATTGCTATTACTGTTGCTGCCATGCATCTCTGCGTCTGTGTCTCTGTGTCTGTGTCTCTGTCTGTGTCTGTCTCTCTACACTCTGAAGGAGGCTTTTGACACATTTGATAAATACTTTTGTTCTCGTGCATTTTGAATTCTTTACTATGTTCACTGTCAAGTTCAAGTTCTTTTATTCGTCATGTGCACAACAGTTACAGTGAAGCAAATAATTCTTTGGTTCTCCAGCTCCCTCCAACAATGCTCATACAAAATGTGACAGAAGACATCAAATAGTGCAGAAGGTAAAATATAGGAATACAATAGAATATATATAAAATAGAATACTAAAAAATGTATATCTATATCTATATATATCTATATATACACTGCAATGTGTGCAGGTACATACAGGTAGCATATATATATATATATATATATATATATATATATATATATATATATATATATATATATAGACAGGTATGTCAAGGGGTAGTAATTACATAATATTATCTGTCACTGTTGTAAATGTGAACGTACCATAGTTAAACCACGTGATGGACATCAGCTTTCTTACCGTGTCCGAGTCTTCTTCCACACACAGTCAGCAGACTGACACACACAGCTTGAAGCGCAGAAGTTCTCAACATGTTGGCAGTGACGCAGGGAGTGACGCAGGGAGTGACGCGTTACGCTCACTGCGTCGCGTCGCTAGCTGGAGGCTAACTGTCAGCTAGCTAACTTCAACTTTAACTACTGTTAGCTGAGGTGAAGTTAAACGTCCCGAATGAACTGGCAGCGGATATGTGACGAACACTCGTACAAAGCAGCACGACTGCACACTTTAACTCGTCAGTACTGAACACAAGCGACTAACGTTATAACTTTGGACGACACGCTCTAAAAACCAAAACAAACACACGGTTAATCCGCCCGGCCTCAAGTTTAGATCAGGTCCGATCACTTCCTGCTCCTCCTGCTCCTCCTCCTGCTCCTCCTCCTGCTCTTCCTCCTCCTGCTCTTCCTCCTCCTCCTCCGCTCCGGAGTGTGGACCGGAGCTCAGATGAGATGAGATCTTCTTCCAGAATTAAATGCATAACATCCTCAAACTTGCTCGACACATAAACCAGTTGGATGCTTTCATTTTAAGTTCAGAGCGCCATTTAAATTGGAATGACCGGTTCTTATTCTGTTTTTATTTATTCTATTCTATATGTGAAACTACCCGGAATAAAAGTGTGTGTGTGTGTGTACACAGGTTTCACTGAAACGGATCGTTTCTGTTTTAGACACTAGAGGGCGCCACATCGTCGAGAATGGAGACTAAAACAACCAAATCACTTAAACTCTACAACATGACAGTCAATGATCAGAGTGAGTACTTCATTTCTAAACTGCATGTAAGAAATATTTACATTTTAATAACCTCTAATGAACAGGATCCAGTATGGATATCTGCTAATGAGCATCAGCCTCTGACACAGGCAGGCAAGAAGAAACCATGTCTGAGGGTTAGGGTTATCATGGAGGTCCAGTGAGGAACAACAGATCGGAGATTAACTCGTGAACTCTTTATTAATGCTTTTTAACATGGGTTGAAAGTTACTGTCGCGTGTTGAACTGCAGGCTGCTCGTCTTTGTTGACAGTTCCACAGACGTATTTTGAGACAGAGATGTCTCAGCGTTTGTGACCCCGCAGGCTTCAGGTTTCCACGTCACACTTCCAAACTAGTTGTAATGTCACGAGGTCATGGGTCAACGTTGCACATCTTAAACTCAGGTTTACGGTGAGCAAAGAGAAGCCGTCGTCCTTCAGCAGAGGGGAGTGAAAAACCGGGAGGCTCACACATCCGAGTGAAGGGACAAAAAGAAAAACACACAGTTGGATATATGTAAGTGATTATACACTAAAATTAAATGCTATGTGTCTGACTTGACCTGAATATTAAACTTTAATATCAATGTTTTAGATTCATCAAACTGTCGAGCAGCCAATAAATATGTAGTTGTAGAAGTGTGTTTGTATGTATGAACACAGAAACATCCAAAACAGACACAACGTACATTTTTCATGTTTTCTTCAAACCTTTGGCTAGAAATAATTAAACACTTCTGACAGAACTGAAAAGAAGCAGTACAAAATGAAGTCACATTATATTTCACCTTTCTTTAAGAAAAACATTCATATCAAACTGAATTAAGCTTTAAATTAATATAAGAAAAACTTTTTAAAACGAGTCATCATCTCATCTTTTTACAATATATTTGGGCTTCTGCTCATATTTGAAGCTTCGCTTGAAACAGAAAACAAGTGAGGAAAACTGTCATGGCGTCTGTAGAGCTCCTTTCAAGGACAAGGCAGGTCAAAGTGTTTTACATGAGACAGAAAGGCATTAAAGTAGTGAATGTCACAGCCTGTAACACATCCACATGAACGACAACTGACGCATCACTAATAACATGTCGAATGAAACAAAGTAAGTGGTCATCAGCCCGAGTTTCAGCTGAGCCTGTAGCACCTTTAAATATCCTTCATCATATGAATCATTTTCCTGTTGTTATATTACAAAGTAGTGTGAATGTTGGATTGTTGGAGGAACTGTCGGACGAAGCCGAGATGTTTGAGATGTCGTTCAAACATCCAACAAGCATGTCGGTCGAAGCGCTGAAGCCTTTTTTCTTCGACAGACTTTTGTGTCCCACACTTGGAAACTATTTGTGAGTATTTTGTTTGACCAGATATTGAGAGATAATGACTATATATTGTGGCATGCTGTCATCTGACTGTTGCTGATGTTGAGCTCATTACGAGGACAGTTGATAAAAACACTTGGTTCAGGTCAGGGAAAGACTGTGGTCGTGTTGATGGGACGTGCTAATGCTTCCATATGGACGCACAATGAGCTACATGCACATTCGCCACCTCAACAACTCACTTTTCATCAGCCACCATCACAACTATCTGCCTCACCACAACCCTAATCCTAACCTTAACCTAAAACTGATTCTAACTTTAACCTTAAAACCAGGTCTTAACCCTCAAACTGCCTCAACTAAGTGAGGACCAGCCAACATGTCCTCACTGTCATACAGTATGGTCTAGACCTCAAACTGGGTGTCACACACACACACACACACACACACACACACACACACACACACACACACACACACACACACACACACACACACACACACACACACACACACACAGCAGCCACCTTCACAGCACATGTAAAGCTAGTTAAGTTTCTGGATCAGGTAGAAGGATTGGGGTCCTTTAGGGGGTCTGACTCTGGTGGTGAACCTGAACCTGCAGGAAGGAAAACAAAGTTATATTCAAGAAAATCCCACCTGACTTGATCCTGTTTGTAAATACCAACATGATGCTTAATGCCTGAGAAGATAAAACAACTGTCAAGACTCTGAACATGAGAAACATATGAAGAACATGTTGTGTTGTCTGCTCATCATGAATATGTTGAGACAAGAAATTATCTCAACTTACCTTTCTTACAATTAATTTTGATGCAGCCTTTGACTACAAGCACAGCTAGAAGAAGAAGAACACCAACAAGAACTGCAACAGCAACAACCAATCCAGTGGGGAACTCTGCAACAGATGAGAAAGAGTTGATGTAACAGTCAGAATGTAGCTGCATATCATATACAGCAGATTGGACATCACAGCCGACACAAAGAGAACAACTAAAGGTGTGCGTGCTCCTGAAACCTAAAGTCTCAAACTATGGGCAGATAAAAACACCACTGGGATGACTCTCAGCAGGAACACTGATGTCAGCATTGATCTTGAGGCCAGCCTCCTCCTGCTTGGCTGCACAGCTCAGAGGCTGCTTCTGGTTTTGGTCTCGGTAGCGAGGAGGCTGATGTTGTAGCGTCGTCCTCTTTCTGAGACGTGCCGCTCATCAGCAGGAACAATGTTTGAATCGCTGTCCTGCCGCCTCCACTTCAGGCTGTTTACACGTGACCGCTGCTAAACTCCCGCTGTACCTGAGATCTGCAAACGTGTGAGGCGATCTGCGTGCAGCCGAGGTTCTCTACACCCTGAGCCGAGGCTACGATGGACTCTGGACTACGTCTCGTCAGCACGTCTGTATTTCACCATGGTCGCTGTTACAGCGAGTGTTGATGAGCTTTGTTCAAAGAAAATATTAACCATCCGGCGAAACATGAGGCGTAGCTAGGTTTATGTTTCACTGAGCAGTAAAAGTACAATTTGAGGTACTTGTACTTGACTTGAGTATTTCCATTTTATATTACTTTGTACTTCTACTTCACTACATTTATCAGACAGATGTAGCAACTAGTTCCTTTGATCTTACATACAAAACATGTGATATCTGAGAAAATATAATGTTTTTGCTACTTTCATGTTGCTGATACTTTTATACTTTTACTCAAGTGGACTTTTGAATGCAGGACTTTTACTTGTACTTGCACTGTGCTTAAGTACAGATTTCAGGTACTTGTACTTTACTTGAGTACTTCCAATTCATGCTACTTTATACTTCAACTTTACTACATTTCAATGGAAATATTTGTCTTTTTAGTTACTTTGATTTTACATACAAAACATATGATCAGGTTATAAAATAATACTTTTATATAATAACGTTTGCTACTTTAAGTACATTTTGCTGATACTTTTATACTTTTACTCAAGTGGACTTTGAATGCAGGACTTTTACTTGTAACAGAGTATTTTTACACAGTGGTGTTGCTACTTTTACTGAAGTAGAGAATCAGAGGACTTCTTCCTCGCTGACTTCTGCCCAGCGATGTGAACATTAAACCTGATCTCCACCTCTGAGTGTCCTCATGTTGTCTGTTATGAGACTCATGTGTGACTTGGCTGCTGTAACTCTGCAGTTTCCCATCGGGATCAATGAAGTCCTCTATCTCTCTATCTAATCTATTCATCTAATCACAGCTAATAAAACCTTCAGACAGCCTCGCTGTATTTTGGTGGCACATGTGACACAATAATTCTTCAATTTCACAACTTCTTTTCTTTTCTCTGGTGGAACAAACATGTCACTGATTCTGACGACTTCCGTCTCTAAATCACCTCGTGAGGTGTTTTCATGCCGATCCTCAGCTTCAGGTTGCAGCAGCTGTTTTTAAATCTGTTCCTGGGTTTGGTGTGAGAGACTGATCAGACTGATCTCAAGATTTACTACAAACTCCACTTCTTTCTGTTATTTCCCTCCACAGCGTCTCATTCTTCCTCTCATCTCTGTAGATTCATCAAGTGGAGTCTTTGAAACATTTTCCACATCAGTAGACTTGTCTTTATTCTAATTTCAAACGCTGAGATAATTCACTTTGCCTTCAGTCTGAACACACGTTCAACTTTTTAAAAACTAATAACACATGAATAAATAAAATTCTTTGATGATTAAAATACCACTGACCATTCATAAGCACATAGGTCTCAGCGTGAATCTGATGGTAAATCTCCTCCTGAGTAGCAACACAGCGATAGCGGTCGGTCTTGGTCACAGTAGTTTGGAGGATGATGTCGTAGCTGCCTCCTCTTTCTGAGACCTGAAGTTCTTTAGCAGGAAGGATGTTTCCAGCACTGTCCTGCCACTCTACTGTAGGCTTTGGAGAAGCACCTCGAACAACACACTGCAGCAGCGACCAGTCCTTTGTTTGATTAAGTATTGTGATGTATGGCTTTGGAGCTGCACCTGTGAAGATGATATAAACAATAGAGTATAAAAGGACAATTACAGCATTAAAAATGTAATATCTGGATGTTCTTTTTCATCCATTCTCAAAACACAGGAGGAGAGAAACAGAAAAGCACAACATATGACTCCATTACATCTCCCATCATTGTTTGACAGGGTATGACATTTCAAACAATTTAAACATCAGTCAGATTCTGACTCATATCATGGCAGAAACACACACACACAGAATTTCTGCGATATTTGTTGAGCTACAACCAGGGTTCGTACAGTTTTTTAGGAGTAAAATTCAAGCCCTTTTCAAGCACTTTCAAGGTACCTAAACCAAAAATGTCCTTTTTTTTTTCTTGAAGCCTTTATGACATCAAAATTGTTACTATAAATGAAATT
Source organism: Enoplosus armatus (assembly GCF_043641665.1). Lineage (NCBI taxonomy): Eukaryota > Metazoa > Chordata > Actinopteri > Centrarchiformes > Enoplosidae > Enoplosus > Enoplosus armatus. Next base: position 26,502,681 of record NC_092182.1, on the reverse strand, counting down.
ATGAATAATAAAGTTTACAGAATTGCTTTATACCTATAGCAATCAATGTATATTGTCCCTTTGTGTATTTTACCAGCTGTTCATATTCACTTTGATTGTATGTTTGGATCATGAATATTTCAGGCTTGCTTCAGACACCAGAAGACAAACATATATGACGACTGGATGGTTTCGATTCAAATATCTAGAGATTTTTTTAGTTTGCATGAGTGATTGTGTCGTGTGATTTTTCAAGGAGTATACTCGAATTCAAGAACATAAAAGGTTAAACTTAAAAATCGAAACATAGCGTCTTCAAAGGTGTTAGTGAGAATATTTTTAATCATGCTGCTCGAATGGAAAATGATTCATAAGATCTACTGAAATTCTGCCTCGATGATCAAGTAAAGATCATGAACAATTTCAGTGTTTCACTTCATTTTTATAATTTAAAAAAACATAAGAGCACCTACTGTCAGCGAGGGTAGACTAAATGCAGCTTCCAATATGATCATAACATTTAATCAACATCTCTCTAAAACAGTTTCAACATAAACTGATTATAACCTCCATGAATATTTATTCCTGGGCTGTTTAGTTTGAGCTGTGTACTTAATAAATTGAGTGTTTGTAGCTTGTGACCAGTGAACAACACAACAATAAACAACTGTTTCTAGTGACTGTCATTATAAAGTCTGTAAAACGGAAGTATTTTTGAATAAACCTTCTAAATCTTTAACATTGACAAAAACTTGACAGACGCTAGTTTATTATAAACGTCTCTTTTCAGTGAGGTTTACAGATTTAAAGTGTTTCTGAATGATATCAGGTCTGTGGAGCCAAACTCACAGCACATACACGTGACAGGTAGAGAGTGACGTCATCAAAATCAGGACTCACCTGGGTGGTTTTCCTCTAATCTGTTCTTTAAGATAATGCGCTCCGGATCAGGAGCTAAAAGGCAAAACAGAACATAATTCGTGATTATGTGATATTAACAACATGCCAGACGTGATATTCTGAAATGTGTTTCCATGTTTATTGAACAGAACTCCGACTGCTGGGATGTCATTGTGCAGAGTGACATAGAGAGGTAAGCACTCCAGATGTGGCTGCAGTGCTGTGGGGACGAGGCCCTGCCAGATGTGTATTCTGACTACTTGACAAAAGTCCACCTGGGACTTAAACCAGTCGCATCAGGAAATGAGCAGACATCTTTAACCGTTTAATGAGAGCACTCACCAACTGCAAGCTGAAGGTGGAACATTTGACTTGGCTGAAGAAGTGAAAAAGTACAGGTGTAGATTCCACTGTCGGCCATCTTCGTGTTTCTGATGATTATGGAGGCGTTGCCGTTCTTCAGTTCATCGTGAAAATATGAGACGCGACCTTTGAACTGCTCATCTTGACCTGTACGACCGTCATTCTTAAGAATGCCTGCTTCATACATGAACACCTGATTCTGACCGTCTTTCTTCCAGTCGAAGACTTTAAACTGAATGTCCTCCTTGGGGCTGAGGGAACAGGGTAACATGGCGTCTCTCCCTTCCTCCACGTCGATGACCTCTGGCCCTGGAAGATGAAAACATGTATTAATCAGTACGTTTACATGCAGAGTAACTAAGTTAAGACAGACATGTGGAAGTTTGATGTTAGGACAATATTTCAACTCATGATATAAGAAACTTCACTGTCCTCAGCAGATCCTTTGTGTTGCTCTTCAGATTGTATATTTTACTTTCTTACATATATATAGATATATATATTTAATCTGGAGTCTTGATTTTTATTTTTCACACTGGTCTTGTAGCACCAAGTTAAGAGAACACCACACTATTAATAATTAATAATTATTAATTATTGACATCAACACTGACTCGGCCGCCATCAGACTGTCTCTGTCTGCACACTCATAAAGAGGAAGAGGAAGAGAGAGAGGAAGCAAGACAGAGCGACTCAACTAAAACTAACCCAAACTTCAAACACTGCGCATGTCCGTTAGACGACTCTAATTAAGCAGGAGGAGGCTGTTATTAGCCTAAATGATATCGCCTGTGTTGCGGAAGTACATGTTTTCATATTGATCTGTGCTAACTGTTACTAATACTGATACAGGATATTGATCATTATCAGTCCGCCATTAGTTTTCTTACCGTTTCCACCAGCAAACGTTGTTCCGGACCGAGTCAGGAGACAGAGACACGCGAGAGGAAGAAGCTTCATCGTTGTTGAAGTCACCGGAACATCAAACATCACTTTAACTTCACCGGAACATCAAACATCACTTTAACTTCACTGGAACGTCACTAACGGACATTTACCGACTTCTGGCTGCGTCACCTGCACATCCGAAGCACTTTCGGTTTCTCAGCTTCCGCCAGCTGCACCTACAGCAACACTTCCGGCACGACCCTTCACAATAAAAGCGTGCCTTGTGAAATCACAGGAAGTGTACAAAGTATATGTGGGAGTACCACTCCTCCTGAGCAGGACTTTACCTTCACACTGACATTTGACTGTAGCTGTGTGAGGAGGAAGAAAAACCCTGAAGAAGAAAAATGAATCTGGCAGAAATCCTGCAGCCTGTTTAGTGTGTGGATATTTCTTCTATAATAACAGACAACAGTGGGTATACTGTACTTTCTATTTACACTCCTGCTGTGATTCAGTGTAAAAGGTCTCAATTCAATTCAATTCAATTTTATTTTATTTATATAGCTCCAAATCACAACAAAGTCATCTCATGACACTTTACAAAATAGAGCAGGTCTAGACCGACTCTTTATAATGTTATTACAGAGACCCAACAGGTCCCACCATGAGCAAGCACTTTGGCGACAGTGGCAAGGAAAAACTTCCTTTAAGAGGCAGAAACCTTGAGCAGAACCAGACTCTAGGTGGGCGGTCATCTGCTTTGACCGGTTGGGTTTTAGGGAGAGAGAGAGAGAGAGAGAGAGAGAGACAGACAGAGACAGAGAGATAGACATAGAGACACAGATAGACAGACAGACAGACAGACAGATAGGTAGGCAAAGATGTATGGCAGCACTAACAGTAGAAATAGCTGTAATATTAGCTGAGATTAATAATAGGAGCTTTAATAGTGACAGAACTACGACTAAACATAATAACTGTAGTGATGAGAGTCAGGCGGGCCCATGGCAGCAGCACCCAGGCGTACCAGGACCACGATCCACAGCGACCTACGAGTCGACAAAGCACAAAGAAACTCCGGGGAAGAAATAAAGTTAGTAACATGCATTGGACTGTGATGAATGTGCAAAGATGAGGAGGGAGAGGAGGAAAGCTCAGTGCATCATGGGAAGTCCCCCGGCAGTCTAGGCCTATAGCAGCATAACTAGGGGGCTGGTCCAGGCAGGCCTGAGCCAGCCCTTAACTATAAGCGTTATCAAAAAGCAAAGTTTTAAGCCTACTCTTAAAAGTAGAGAGTGTGTCTGCCTCCCGGACCCAAACTGGGAGCCGATTCCACAGGAGAGGAGCTTGATAGCTGAAGGCTCTGGCTCCTGTTCTGTTTTTGGAGACTCTAGGAACCACAAGCAGCCCTGCATTCTGGGAGCGGAGTGCTCTAGTGGGGTAATAAGGTACTATGAGCTCTTTAAGATATGATGGTGCCTGACCAGTAAGAGCTTTGTAGGTGAGGAGAAGGATTTTAAACTCTATTCTAGATTTTACAGGGAGCCAGTGCAGAGAAGCTAATACAGGAGAAATATGATCTCTTTTCCTGGTTCCTGTCAGTACACGTGCTGCAGCATTCTGGATCAGCTGGAGAGTCCTCAGGGACTTATTGGGACAGCCTGATAATAAGGAATTGCAATAATCCAGCCGAGACGTGACAAATGCATGGACTAATTTTTCTGCATCTGTTTTAAGAGGCAGAAACCTCGAGCAGAGATGTATGGCAGCACTAGCTGTAGAAATAGCAGCTATAGTTATAATAATACTGGAAATATGACTGATAATAGTAGTTACAGCTGTAATACTAGCTGAGATTAATAATAGCAGCTTTAATAGTAATAGAACTACGACTAAACATAATAACTGTAGTGATGAGAGTCAGGCAGGCCCATGGCAGCAGCAGCACCCAGGCGTACCAGGACCACGATCCACAGCGACCTGCGAGTCGACAAAGCACAAAGAAACTCTGGGGAAGAAATAAAGTTAGTAACATGCATTGGACTGTGATGAATGTGCAAAGATGAAGAGGGAGAGGAGGAAAGCTCAGTGCGTCATGGGAAGTCCCCCAGCAGTGTAGGCCTATAGCAGCATAACTAGGGGGCTGGTCCAGGCAGGCCTGAGCCAGCCCTTAACTATAAGCGTAATCAAAAAGCAAAGTTTTAAACCTACTCTTAAAAGTAGAGAGTGTGTCTGCCTCCCGGACCCAAACTGGGAGCTGATTCCACAGGAGAGGAGCTTGATAGCTGAAGGCTTTGGCTCCTGTTCTGCTTTTGGAGACTCTAGGAACCACAAGCAGCCCTGCATTCTGGGAGCGCAGTGCTCTAGTGGGGTAATAGGGTACTATGAGCTCTTTAAGATATGATGGTGCCTGACCAGTAAGAGCTTTGTAGGTCAGGAGAAGGATTTTAAACTCTATTCTAGATTTTACAGGGAGCCAGTGCAGCGACGCTAACACAGGAGAAATATGATCTCTTTTCCTGGTTCCTGTCAGTACCCGTGCCGCAGCATTCTGGATCAGCTGGAGAGTCCTCAGGGACTTATTGGGACAGCCTGATAATAAGGAATTGCAATAATCCAGCCTAGAGGAAACAAATGCATGGACTAATATTTCTGCGTCTGTTTGAGACAGGATCTTCCTGATTTTTGCAACGTTACGGAGGTGAAAGAAGGCAGTCCTTGAAGTTTGTTTTACGTGGGAGTTAAAGGACCTGTCCTGATCAAAGACAACTCCGAGATTCCTCACGGTGGCGCTGGATGCTATGATTAATATACAGCTGTAACTGCCCTTCATGAAGCTGTTAGTCGTAAACTATCTCTCTGTGTGTTGTTTGAAATATATCTGCTGTGTTGTTTCAGTCAAAAAGTCTTTATTAAAAACAGCTGTTACAAAACATGGATCCTGTTAGAATCCGGCCAACACAGAATCACCACTTTAAAAACAGTCCCAACACACAGTTTGACGTGTTTCATGTTTTATTCAAACGTTTGGATGGAAATGATGAAGCGCTGCCTGAAATGACATGATGCCCTACAAGTGCATCATCAGTTACCAACATAAACAGACATGAACGTTCAGAGAGCGCACAGTTCAAATATCACAGTCAACAGCAGCAAACACTCAGCGTCCAGTTTATTAGGTACACCGAGCTGCAGCTAACGCACTCTGATGCAACAGTCCTGCAGTAAATCCTGCCTGCATTATAAAGACAGGTGTTTCTGTTGTTTCACCTGCCCTCACTGATGTAACTGGGGTGGACAAAATAATAGAAACACCTGTCAGTATCAGACGATACAGACAAACTGCAGCCTCACATAGCTGAATCAACTCCTCTCTGAAACTGAACATTACAACCTTCATGAAGGAGGATTTACTGCAGGACTGTTGCATCACACTGCAGCGTTTTAGCTCGGTGTACCTAATAAACTGGACACTGAGTGTACAGTTCAGTGTGTAACTGTACCTGACAGACTCTGGCTCAGCACCTTAACAAATAAAAACAAGCAATACAATAACACAAATATGAAAATAAAAAGTTAAGTCACATTATATTTCACTTTAGCTGAACAATATTCACATTCTTTTACAGACCAACAGCTTTAGTTCAGTGATGTCTAAATGTTTCTTTAATGCCCACGTCTCGCTCAGTCTGGACCTTTAAGAACTACAAGCAGTTTGATCACATTTGGTACATTAACAGCATGTATACAGAGCTTCTGCTCCTCGATCATCCAGTCACACACACTCACACACCGATGGCAGCGAGCTACCATGCAAGGTGCTGGTCTGACCATCGGGGGCAATTTGGGGTTCAGCGTCTTGCTCAAGGACACTGGGACATGTGGACAGGATGTTGTGAGTGGAAAACTTTGTTGCCCTGTTTGCATCTTAAAGGCGGAGTTGGCTCTGAACAAACTCCTCGGTACGACGTGTTGTTCGACCACGTCTGAAGGCCAAAGTGTTGTTCTGTTGTTCAGAGCGGCCGCACTCGCAGGCCGAGTGAAAAGTCTGCTGGAAGTCAAGTTTCCATCCAAATGAGGAGCAAAGTTCAACAGAACGTCCAGAAAATCAGCAAAGTAATCTGCATTTCCATCCGCTGCTGTTACAGGAATATTATATTATATTATATTATTATGAGTTGGACACATGGAGATAAACAGCTGGCGGCTCTCATTCTCCACTCGGTGCCATTAAATCATTCCAGATGTTGTTCAAACATCCAACAAGCATGTCGGTGGTTTTCATCAGCCACCATCACAACTATCTGCCTCACCACAACCCTAATCCTAACCTTAACCTAAAACTGATTCTAACTTTAACCTTAAAACCAGGTCTTAACCCTCAAACTGCCTCAACTAAGTGAGGACCAGCCAACATGTCCTCACTGTCATACAGTATGGTCTAGACCTCAAACTGGGTGTCACACACACACACACACACACACACACACACACACACACACACACACACACACACACCAACTTCACAGCACATGTAAAGCTAGTTAAGTTTCTGGATCAGGTAGAATGATTGGGGTCCTTTAGGGGGTCTGACTCTGATGGTGAACCTGAACCTGCAGGAAGGAAAACAAAGTTATATTCAAGAAAATCCCACCTGACTTGATCCTGTTTGTAAATACCAACATGATGCTTAATGCCTGAGAAGATGAAACAACTGTCAAGACTCTGAACATGAGAAACATATGAAGAACGTGTTGTGTTGTCTGCTCATCATGAATATGTTGAGACAAGAAATTATCTCAACTTACCTTTCTTACATCTGAGGTTGATGCAGCCTTTGACGACAAGCACAGCTAGGAGAACTCCAACAACAAGAAGAGTAACAACAACAGATTCTGAAAGAGATGACAAAGAGTTGATGTAACAGTCAGAATGTAGCTGCATATCATATACAGCAGATTGGACATCACAGCCGACACAAAGAGAACAACTAAAGGTGTGCGTGCTCCTGAAACCTAAAGTCTCAAACTATGGGCAGATAAAAACACCACTGGGATGACTCTCAGCAGGAACACTGATGTCAGCATTGATCTTGAGGCCAGCCTCCTCCTGCTTGGCTGCACAGCTCAGAGGCTGCTTCTGGTTTTGGTCTCGGTAGCGAGGAGGCTGATGTTGTAGCATCGTCCTCTTTCTGAGACGTGCCGCTCATCAGCAGGAACAATGTTTGAATCGCTCAGAAAAGGTCACAGTGGAATCTATTCTTCATATTCCTCATTCTTCCTCTCATCTCTGTAAATTCATCAAGTGGAGCCTTTGAAACATTTTCAACTCGTCAATGTCTTCATCCCAATTTCCTTTGCGTTCAGTCTGAACACACATTACTTTATTTTAAACAAATGACACATAAACCATTTAAAATATTTGAAAAAACAAAATATGACTCGGAAGAACCTCACCATTGACGTGCACATAGGTCTCAAGTGTTGTGATGTATGGTTTTGAAGATGCACCTGTGAACATGAAAGAAACAATAGAATATATTGTAAATATTATATAAACAATTGCAGCAGTAGAAATGTAATATCTGTTCTCTGCTTGTAAATGAATATTAGAGTGTGTTAAAAACTGAAGAAAAGCAAAAGAAACAGGAAAGTACAATATAAGCCTCAGTTGCACCTCTCAGTATAATGTAGTCCAGTACAACACCACCTTCAACTATGAGCTCAGTAACAAACATGTAGTTTCATTTACACACAAAGTCAACAACAACTGAACATTATGAACTTCATGAAGGCAGAATTTATAGCAGAGCTGTTGTATTGAATTGCAACAGACTGTACAGGTGTACCTAATAAAGTGACCACTGAGTGTGTTTGATCAACAGTCTCATGCTGCCAGAATGGAAAACTGATCATCACATCATCATCATCTATTTATTCTTTAAACTACACGTTTGTTCAGGTTTTAGAATTTGAATTCATTCATCACTCTAAAATCCATAAAAATGTATTTGAGCAACATATAAATTACATTTTGATTGAATATTTTATATGAACCAAATGAGCCACAAATGAGGAACGAACTATTCCAAAATAAACATGCAAAACACTTTGAGTGTCACTAAAATAACATAAAACCTGTTATGAAATATGAAACTCAGGGTTTTCAAAAGAAAACAAACCTCTTGTGTCATCAATTGTATCAGTGAGAATTTTCTGCTCAACATCTTCGTGCTGCTCAGATCTCATATTCAGGTTTGAGACTCAGATTAAAAACTATTTGGAGGGATTTCCACTTCATGCTACTTTATACTTCTGCTTCACTAAATTTAAGAGGGAAATATTGTACTTTTGACTCCACTACATTTATCAGACAGATATAGTTACTAGTTCATTTGATCTCACGTACAAAATATATCAGCAACTTATAGAATAAAATACTTTTTAATAATACATTTACTTCTTTAAGTATGTTTTAAATACGTTTTGTTGATATTTTTACTCCAATGGACTCGAGTAAAGAATCAGAGTACTTCTTCCACACTGACTACTGCCCAGCGACGTGTCCAATCAGAAGACCTCTCATTCAGAATTACTACAAATATAAAATGATAAGTAATGTTAGAAACTTGTAGCTACAACCTGCATGAGATACATGATGATATAGTTTTGTTGTTATTTTCACTGATACAGGGTGTGTGTGTATCTTTGCATTTCTTATTTTACATTTAAGGTTATTTATTAACTTCAGAAAACAAACACCTTCGTATTACTTTAGTGCAACAGAAAACACTGTTAAGAGTTCTAATAGAAGCATATTTCAAATCATGTTTAAGATTTTGTAGCAGAACAAATGATGCTCAAAGTTGAGGGACGTTCAAACGTTTCCGTTGTGCGTTCAATGATAAACCTTGAAGTGTGTTTACTGAGCTGAGAGACGTCGAGAGCAGAGTTACTGCTTGTTAGCTTGTTGCTTCATTAACTGGAGAAGAAATCAAGTTCGACCTGTTTACACTCAGTACTTCTGCTGTCAGGAAGCTGCAGGCAGAATCACACATCTGACTGTAAATCGCAGCTGTGTATCGCACTATGCCGCCATCTTGTGTCCTCTGTGCTACGGCCTTACGCTTCAGTCATACGCCACCTGTGATTGGTTCAATCAGCCCACATGCTTTAGTGAGCTGCACACTGTCACATTTAATACAAACCACAAGCCAAATGTGAGTAAATGAAATACTTGAAAAGGAGCTCAGCGTTAAGACTGACCTTCAGTCTCTGCAAGGCAGTGAAGAAGTGCTGGTGACAAGAGTGTTTATTCAGTACAAACACCCGAAATACTGACAATATTAGCTAAGATAGCATTTTAGCTATCATTTTAGCTTAGCTAAATGTTAGCTATAGCTGGCTGGGAATGTACACACCGACTGTGCGTGTGTGTGTTTATGATCTCAAAATTCACCATGAACTCCACTTCTTTCTGTTATTTCCCTCCACAGCGTCTCATTCTTCCTCTCATCTCTGGAGATTCATCAAATGGAGTCTTTGAAACATTTTCAACTTGTCAGACGTCTTCATCCCAATTTCCATTGCGTTCAGTCTGAACACACATAAACATGTTTCTAAAACGATTAACACATAAACTCTTATTTAAATATCAAGGCACCACTTGTAAGAATCTCACCATTGACGGGCACATAGGTCTCAGCATGAATCTGATGGTTGATCTCCTCCTGAGTAGCAACACAGCGATAGCGGTCGGTCTTGGTCACAGTAGTTTGGAGGATGATGTCGTAGCTGCCTCCTCTTTCTGAGACCTGAGGTTCTTTAGCAGGAAGGATGTTTCCAGCACTGTCCTGCCACTCTACTGTAGGCTTTGGAGAAGCACCTTGAACAACACACTGCAGCAGCACCCCGTCCTCTGTTTGATCAAGTGTTGTGATGTATGGTTTTGGAGCTGCACCTGTGAAGATGAAGTGTAAACAGACAACAAGTGAGACATCAGTTACAAAGGATAATTACAGGATTATGTATGTATTTTGTTAAGCCCTTCTCTGCTTGTAAATGAAGATTAAAGTGTTTAAGAGAAAAGTACAATAGAAGCCTCAGTTGCACCTCCCTGCATTGTTAGATAGGACGTGATATTTAACACTTTTAACTTCCACCAAAGGTTTGGTGACTATTTACAAGTGCAAACACTATTTGTGACTCATATGATGACAGAAGCACAGACACAGTGAAGACGTTTGGACAACACTTGAGTTTTTACACTACATTTGTTATTTCATTTTATAAAATAAAATTATTTGATTATTTGATTATAAAATCATAATTCATTTTTCCTATCTTCAAAAGGGGCATAGGGAGTACATGCAGTATCTTATTTTTAATTTGATTTAATTGTATAAAGAGAACAGTTTCTGTATTACTTTAACAGAAAACACTTGAGATCTCAGACAACCGATTTCAAAACAACAATTTTAAAAAAAACAAGACAATTTTACAGCCGAGCAAGTTGTGCAAAAAGTTGAGGTATGTCCAAACTTTTGAAAAGTGCTGCACAGTGAGGTTGTTGCTTTATTTGCTGGAGTAAAATATTCACACATTCTGCTGTAAACAAGCTGCCAGAAGTAGAAATATACACACCAGAGTGTTAATTGGTGTACGTTCACACTATAATCCCATTTTGTGTCCTCTGTGTTACAGTCTTGTGATTGTAACATCATACAGCACCTATCATCTGGTGAATTAGCCTACATGCGTTAGTGAGCTGCACAGTTTGGCATTTATTACAAACCACAAGCCAAATGTGAGTAAATGTGTCAAGTGTTGAACATCTGTGAACTCCTGGTTTAAGGATCAGACAGAGGAGGATGATTCCTGCCCAGATTTAGAAATCAGAATGTGGACAGTCTCAACATTGTTTTTATTTACATCTTAACTGTAAGTCACAACATAATATTTGATTTGAAGTTAGTTCTGCTTGTAATGAAGCTTTCCTGCAATAAATCCTTCATGAAGGTTTTTGTTGAAACTGTTTAAAAGAGGTGTTGACTCGACTGTATTGTGTTGCTATTGTGTTACATTGCGTTTTACTAACAGGTGTTTCTATTATTTTGTCCACAAAAACACCTGTTTGTATAACACAAAGCAGTTCAACAGCACCACAAACTACATCCTCTGAACTGAAAACTGAGCACCTTCATGAAGGGAGGATTTATTGGAAGACTGCTTTATTAAAAGCAGAACTATATTTAAATCCAGCATTACAACAAGACTCTGAAATTAGACTGTTAGTTTTAGATATGTGTACCATATTAATTGTATTGATTTGAGTGTATTTAGTTTGTAATGTGATTTCCCATGGGGCTGGAAAGCTAAATGTTCTAAGAACAATGTCTTTATTGATGTTAACATATCACATTAATCATATCATCATCCATAAGATGCACTGACTGATATATTGGATTTGGCACAGGTAGCTTAAATTAAGTATTGGGTATCACAGAGAGTGACCACTGCACATTAAACACAATTTCTCGCTGTTATAAAACTGTAACTAAGAAATTCTTATAAACCATTTAATTTATAAACGTTTAATATCATCATCAATATCAAATTTTTACAAACCAGATATGTGTTGGTGTATAATGTGTCCACTTATCAGTGATGAGTTACATCACACACGATGATGTAAAGATGAGTGACGTCATCAAAATCAGGACTCACCTGGGATGTTTTCCTCTAATCTGTTCTTTAATTTTTTAAGGCACGGAGGTTGCACGCGACCCGAGATATATGTACAAAAATGACTAAATAAATATACTGCGTACGTTCATGTTGACTGTAGAAGTAAATACAGACATATTGGAGCTTGTTTGAAACCTTAGATGTTCGTTTTTTCAACGGATTGAAGAATCATAATGAAGGATTTACGACATTACAACAGTAGCGTCTTACTTTACGGCAGTAAACACTGCGTAACGTACTAGCTATCCTGTTTAGCCGCAGTTAAAATGTATTTATAGGTTGAAAAACAAACATTTATAGACAAACAGGGGCTCGTTTTACAGAAAAAAGTCCACCGATTAAATCCAATTCGTTTAAATTCAAACGGAAGAAAAAAGAACGTGAATAAAAGTCGATTTTGTCCCTCGTTCATTTTTTAGCGCCGCTCGACAAACATTTAAAATAACGACATTTCGGTCAATTTAAAGTATTGACAAAAGATTTGACCAATGATGTTCAGTATCTCTGAAATCAGTAAACGCCCAGCAACAAAACAAACCAATCCGCATCTTTTTACGATCTAAAGTGACGAAACTAACGAACGTTTAACTCCAACAGCCAATCAGAGGAGAGCATCTTTACGCGAGATCCACACATATCTTATTGACAGCTACTTTCATCCAATGGTAAGTCAGCACCGTGAAAACACTCTGAGTTTATAGCCACTTAAATTACCTGCGTAACCATATACGGAAGTTAACGTAGTGCGACTTTCTGTGGTATTGGGACATCCACAGAACAGAGAAACTTTATTTATATGTTTAGGGAGGCGTGATTCAATGATAATAAACATATAAAACTTTATTTAAATATTAAGAACATCTTTTTACAGTCACATTTAACACTCAGGGACATTTCTTCAGTATCATAAAGAGATTTATTATCGTCATTTGGTAACTTTGGAGAAGTTTTAGAGAGCTCTGTGGACATCTGCTGGAGATGATCTGTACTGCACTTTCTAAAATATCTCAGAGCCACTTCAGCCTGTCAACCTAAAATGTGGTACAGACATTATAGACAAGTTGAGGGAGAGATCCTGTGAGTTTCAGCCTGACAGCCCATATTATGATTGATTCACTGTATTTGAAATATGAAGTGAAAGAAGGAAAACAAGAAAGCTTCTGTCTTTTCCTGTTTAATTATTTACATATTAAACTCTTTTAGAGCCTGAAGTAAGATCAACACAGCTGATGAAAGCTCAGAGTGTTTTCTTTACAGTGATGTAATGGACACATGTCACTTCCTCATGGTCTCTGTATTATACAGTTTAAAGTGGGCTGGTGTTCAGAGACAGAAAGGGACATAATTAAAAAGAGCCACAAGAGGTTAAGATAAAGCGCTCTGGGTCAGGATCTAAAAGGCAAAGCAGAACATAATTATTAGAGTGATTATGTGATATTAACAACATGCCAGACGTAATATTCTGAACAAAACCTGAGACTTTTCCATGTTTGCTGAATATCATTTTTCTGAGCTTCATCACTCAGGTGCGTGGGCGGCCTCACCAACACTGTTAATCCAACTGACAAAGCTTCAGATATCTGTGGGCTCTCTCCACTGCACAAACAAATACTTTACTATAATATTACTTTCAATATGAATATCAGTAGATGAGCAATACACTGTAAAAAATAAAGTACAAATCATTACATAACTCTGAATAAAATTATTTATTATTATGTGCCTTAGTTAATGTTTGACATTAATGAGTTAAGCAGTCTAGAGATGGTATGACAAAGAAATTAAAATGAATAAATATGAGCATGTTAAAAGTCCCATCAGTCAAACTGTCACTCACCTACAACAAGCTTTATGTGGGATATTTGTTCGTTTGGGAAAGTACAGGTGTAGTTCCCACTGTCAGCCATCTTTGTTTTTTGGACTTTTATGGAGGCGTTGCCGTTCTTCAACTCTTCTTCAAAATGAAAAACCCGACCTTTGAAGAGTTCATCTTGACCTGCTCGGCCCTTATTGTAATGCTTGCCTGCTTCATACAGGAACACCTCCAGACCGTCTTTCTTCCAGTCAAACACCATTTTCTCAATGTTCTTCTTGGTGCTGAAGGAACACGGTAACATGACATCACTTCCTTCTTCCACGGCCACATTGATGACACTTGGCCCTGAAAGACAAAAACATAAAATCAGATAACACATTTACATGTGTCACCTGAGTCACTCTGAAGCACCAGTTCACAAGCAGTTTGGTCAGCAGTCAGATTTCTGTGGCGACTGAGAGCTCAACACACTTCAGCTCATGAAAACATGTCAAACACAGAACACACAAGCTAGAATATAATATAACATCATTAATATAAAATAAAATACTGTGATAGACAGATAATGTAATTCAGTAATAATGAAATGTACAGGTGAACAGGTTGTAAACGGGTTTCCATGTATATAAACATAAATATAAATAAATATATACATGTATATATGTGATAAACCTCTTTTATATACTGAGATGTAAACAGGTGTGACCAGTATTTGTATGTACTGTGCCAGTAGTACAAGTATGCGATGGCAGTACTATAAAGTAGTATATAGTGTAACACCCAGACTTTATACTTCATCAGAAACATCAGAGACGTGTTTCAACCAATAATCTGGTTTGACACCAAGAAGCTTTGCTCGGAAACAGCAGCGCATTTCTCTGCAGGACGGAGACGACGCCCCGAACATCGTCCACATCTAAACACTGCGCATGTCTGTTAGACGACTCTAATTAACCAGGAGGAGGCTGCAATTAATGACATCACTGTTTTAATATTGATCTGTGCTGCTGATTATAATATCAAACTGTGTCAATGATCTTCATGTTAAAATGCAGCTACATGCTGATGCTAACAGCTGCAGCTGCTGCTGTCATCTACCCGCCACTCAGAGACTTCGTACTATTCTGTTTCCAGATGTTTCAGCCATTCAGTCTAATTATCAGTCCGCCATTAGTTTTCTTACCGTTTCCATCAGCAAACGTTGTTCCGGACCGAGTCAGGAGACAGAGACACGCGAGAGGAAGAAGCTTCATCGTTGTTGAAGTCACCGGAACATCAAACATCACTTTAACTTCACTGGAACGTCACTAACGGACATTTACCGACTTCTGGCTGCGTCACCTGCACATCCGAAACACTTTCGGTTTCTCAGCTTCCGCCAGCAGCAACTACAGCGACACTTCCGGCACGACCCTTCACAATAAAAGCGTCGCGTCCATTTATATGACTCGTGAAAAGTTCATCTGGCTGAAAAACTGCAGCCTGTTTAGTGTGTGGATATTTCTTCTATAATAACAGACAACAGTGGGTATACTGTACTTTCTATTTACACTCCTCCTGTGATTCAGTGTAAAAGGTCTCCTCATGTTATGATTAATATACAGCTGTAACTGCCCTTCATGAAGCTGTTAGTGGTAAACTATCTCTCTGTGTGTTGTTTGAAATATATCTGCTGTGTTGTTTCAGTCAAAAAGTCTTTATTAAAAACAGCTGTTACAAAACATGGATCATGTTAGAATCCGGCCAACACAGAATCACCACTTTAAAAACAGTCCCAACACACAGTTTGAGGTGTTTCATGTTTTATTCAAACGTTTGGATGGAAATGATGAAGCGCTGCCTGAAATGACATGATGCCCTACAAGTGCATCATCGGTTAACAACATAAACAGACATGAACGTTCAGAGAGCGCACAGTTCAAATATCACAGTCAACAGCAGCAAACACTCAGCGTCCAGTTTATTAGGTACACCGAGCTGCAGCTAACGCACTCTGATGCAACAGTCCTGCAGTAAATCCTGCCTGCATTATAAAGACAGGTGTTTCTGTTGTTTCACCTGCCCTCACTGATGTAACTGGGGTGGACAAAATAATAGCAACACCTGTCAGTATAAGACGATACAGACAAACTGCAGCCTCACATAGCTGAATCAACTCCTCTCTGAAACTGAACATTACAACCTTCATGAAGGAGGATTTACTGCAGGACTGTTGCATCACACTGCAGTCGTTTTAGCTCGGTGTACCTAATAAACTGGACACTGCGTGTACAGTTCAGTGTGTAACTGTACCTGACAGACTCTGGCTCAGCACCTTAACAAATAAAAACAAGCAATACAATAACACAAATATGAAAATAAAAAGTTAAGTCACATTATATTTCACTTCAGCTGAACAATATTCACATTCTTTTACAGACCAACAGCTTCAGTTCAGTGACGTCTAAATGTTTCTTTAATGCCCACGTCTCGCTCAGTCTGGACCTTTAAGAACTACAAGCAGTTTGATCACATTTGGTACATTAACAGCATGTATACAGAGCTTCTGCTCCTCGTTCATCCAGTCACACACACTCACACACCGATGGCAGCGAGCTACCACGCAAGGTGCTGGTCTGACCATCGGGGGCAATTTGGGGTCCAGCGTCTTGCTCAACGACACTGGGACATGTGGACAGGAGGAGCCGGGGATCCGACCTCCGACCCTGACGGACGACCCGCTAGTATGCCGAGTTTGAAAGGATTTGATGTCACGTGGTCTGGACCATCACAGTCCTCATTCTTCAGGCCTCAGACAGAAGTCACTCGTCTGTCTCCGGCTCATCAAACATGCTGCTGTTGGACTTTAACTCATTACAGGAGAACACAAACAGGAGCTTCCACTCTTCACTAGCTGCCTGAGAGTTTTACAGTTTCACATTTCACAGTGAAGCTCCTGAACACATCACAGAGGTTTTAACCTCTTCTGAGCCGCAGCAGCCTGAAATCCTCCGTCAGGGGTCTCCTGGTCCTTTCAGGTCACCTGATGTGTGACTGGACTTTTTCGGTCGGAGCCTCTTAGCTTTCAACTTCTATAAAACTCGCTTCTATCTGAACTTTAGTTTAATCGGGTCCTTTTTAACTTGGTCCATTTTAATTCTGCTGTGTCACTTTTATGAAGTATTTTCATGACTTGTTCTATTATCCTGCTTTGCTGTCTGATTGTTTATATATTTTCTTCACAGTTTCTTTGTGTTTCTATGCAGCTCCGTCTGATTCATCCAGCTACTACAGTATAATGTCCTCAGCAACAGTCCAGTGGGCCCTTTTATCATCACTTGACTTTGTGCTGCCTGGAATGAAGTGAATCTACGTTGACGACAGTGCAAGAGTAAACATGAGACGCAGAAGATCATCAGAATATAAAAATAAAAGAAGAAGAGTGCAAGAAGTCGTCTTTGTCCTCAACGACATTAAAAACAAGTAAAAGTGTGTTTGGTTGATATTTTGATCTCTTAAAGCTGCACAAGAGTGGAACTCAGTCACACCAAGTATCAGAGTATTGATTTAATTCTCACTTAATGGAATGATTCATTAATCATCAGTCAGCATTAAAGGCCACTTGCTCTCTTCTGTTGTCACCTGGTTAACTCTGTCTGCTAACAACAAACCACCTTAACAACTCCTGACAGAACCGACCTCATCACCACACTCAGCAGTTACATGTGTGTTGGACCGTTCTGCAAAACAACACATTATTGTTGGAATAATGAATAAAAATGTTCTTTATTCCAACAACATCTGTCCAGGGCGTCTACAGTCTGTTAATGTACAGATGAGGCCAGATGCAGGCCGAGTGAAAAGTCTGCTGGAAGTCAAGTTTCCATCCAAATGAGGCGCAAAGTTCAACAGAACGTCCAGAAAATCAGCAAAGTAATCTGCGTTTCCATCCGCTGCTGTTACAGGAATATTATATTATATTATATTATATTATTATGAGTTGGACACATGGAGATAAACAGCTGGCGGCTCTCATTCTCCACTCGGTGCCATTAAATCATTCCAGATGTCGTTCAAACATCCAACAAGCATGTCGGTCGAAGCGCGCTGAAGCCTTTTTTCTTCGACAGACTTTTGTGTCCCACACTTGGAAACTATTTGTCAGTATTTTGTTTGACCAGATATTGAGAGATAATGACTATATATTGTGGCATGCTGTTATCTGACTGTTGCTCATGTTGAGCTCATTACGAGGACAGTTGATAAAAACACTTGGTTCAGGTCAGAGAAAGACTGTGGTCCTGTTGATGGGACGTGCTAATGCTTCCATATGGACGCACAATGAGATACATGCACATTCGCCACCTCAACAACTCACTTTTCATCAGCCACCATCACAACTATCTGCCTCACCACAACCCTAATCCTAACCTTAACCTAAAACTGATTCTAACTTGAACCTTAAAACCAGGTCTTAACCCTCAAACTGCCTCAACTAAGTGAGGACCAGCCAACATGTCCTCACTGTCATACAGTATGGTCTAGACCTCAAACTGGGTCTCACACACACACACACACACACACACACACACCAACTTCACAGCACTTGTAAAGCTAGTTAAGTTTCTGGATCAGGTAGAATGATTGGGGTCCTTTAGGGGGTCTGACTCTGGTGGTGAACCTGAACCTGCAGGAAGGAAAACAAAGTTATATTCAAGAAAATCCCACCTGACTTGATCCTGTTTGTAAATACCAACATGATGCTTAATCCCTGAGAAGATAAAACAACTGTCAAGACTCTGAACATGAGAAACATATGAAGAACATGTTGTGTTGTCTGCTCATCATGAATATGTTGAGACAAGAAATTATCTCAACTCACCTTTCTGAGAATTTTGTTTGATGCAATGCTTGACAACAACGCCACCAATACCACCACCAACCAAAAGACTGCAGAGAACTGCAGCAACAACCAATCCAGTGGGGAACTCTGCAACAGATGAGAAAGAGTTGATGTAACAGTCAGAATGTAGCTGCATATCATATACAGCAGATTGGACATCACAGCCGACACAAAGAGAACAACTAAAGGTGTGCGTGCTCCTGAAACCTAAAGTCTCAAACTATGGGCAGATAAAAACACCACTGGGATGACTCTCAGCAGGAACACTGATGTCAGCATTGATCTTGAGGCCAGCCTCCTCCTGCTTGGCTGCACAGCTCAGAGGCTGCTTCTGGTTTTGGTCTCGGTAGCGAGGAGGCTGATGTTGCAGCGTCGTCCTCTTTCTGAGACGTGCCGCTCATCAGCAGGAACAATGTTTGAATCGCTGTCCTGCCGCCTCCACTTCAGGCTGTTTACACGTGACTGCTGCTAAACTCCCGCTGCACCTGAGATCTGCAAACGTGTGAGGCGATCTGCGTGCAGCCGAGGTTCTCTACACCCTGAGCCGAGGCTACGATGGACTCTGGACTACGTCTCGTCAGCACGTCTGTATTTCACCATGGTCGTTGTTACAGCGAGTGTTGATGAGCTTTGTTCAAAGAAAATATTAACCATCCGGCGAAACATGAGGCGTAGCTAGGTTTATGTTTCACTGAGCAGTAAAAGTACAATTTGAGGTACTTGTACTTTACTTGAGTACTTCCAATTTATGCTACTTTATACTTCAACTTTACTACATTTCAATGGAAATATTTGTCTTTTTAGTTACTTTGATTTTACATACAATATATATGATCAAGTTATAAAATAATACTTTTATATAATACTTTTGCTACTTTAGGTACATTTGAAGTGGACTTTGAATGCAGGACTTTTACTTGTAACAGAGTATTTTTACACAGTGGTGTTGCTACTTTTACTGAAGTAGAGAATCAGAGGACTTCGTCCTCGCTGACTTCTGCCCAGCGATGTGAACATTAAACTCATGATGTGCTTCTTGGTGGTGGGGGGGCTCTACAGTTATCGGGGCACAATGGCAGCGGAGCGACACACAGTCTGGATTTATGCAGCGTGAGACTCCTGAAGCTCCAACTCTTCAAGCTAAATACACTTTCAACTCATTAATAAAAGGCCGTAAAGAATATTTGGAGATTCTCGTCCACAGACACAGATCTGAGGACACACGTACAGACTGAGATACACTTTCAGATCTCTCCACATACATCTGTAAATAATACAGCTCTATACAATTCTTCCTTTTCAGCTGACAAACGCTCAGAAAAGGTCACAGTGGAATCTAGATTTTCTGTTGGGAGAATGTTTCAGAGCATGATCATTTATTTTGCTGTGAAACAACAGGTCTGGTCATGATTTCTGAATCTGAATTCATCCTTCAGCATCAAATCAATTCAGAAGATCTCTCATCAGCTTCTGCTGCTTTAATACTCAGAATTACTACAATTATAAAATGATAACTCGTGTTTGAACCTTGAAGCTACAACCTGAATAAGAGCTGATGATGATCAGATATCTTTTCTTTTTGCACTAATCACAAGTCGACACTGTGCAGTAAAGACTGCAGGTCCAAAGCCTTTCTGTGCCTCCGTGGTATCATATTATCACCAGGAACCATCACTGTATATGTTCACAGTCAAAGTCTGGTCCTAGTTGTTAGTTTCACTTCAGTTTCTAGTGAAGAAATAAAAGAATCAAACCTGACCTCCACCTCTGAGTGTCCTCATGTTGTCTGTTATGAGACTCATGTGTGACTTGGCTGCTGTAACTCTGCAGTTTCCCATCGGGATCAATGAAGTCCTCTATCTCTCTATCTAATCTATTCATCTAATCACAGCTAATAAAACCTTCAGACAGCCTCGCTGTATTTTGGTGGCACATGTGACACAACAATTCTTCAATTTCACAACTTCTTTTCTTTTCTCTGGTGGAACAAACATGTCACTGATTCTGACGACTTCCGTCTCTAAATCACCTCGTGAGGTGTTTTCATGCCGATCCTCAGCTTCAGGTTGCAGCAGCCGTTTTTAAATCTGTTCCTGGGTTTGGTGTCAGAGACTGATCAGACTGATCTCAAGATTTACTACAAACTCCACTTCTTTCTGTTATTTCCCTCCACAGCGTCTCATTCTTCCTCTCATCTCTGTAGATTCATCAAGTGGAGTCTTTGAAACATTTTCAACTCATCAGACGTCTTCATCCTAATTTCCTTTGCGTTCAGTCTGAACACACATAAACATGTTTCTAAAACTATTAACACATAAACTCTTATTTAAATATCAAGGCACCACTTGGAAGAATCTCACCATTGACGGGCACATAGGTCTCAGCATGAATCTGATGGTTGATCTCCTCCTGAGTAGCAACACAGCGATAGCGGTCGGTCTTGGTCACAGTAGTTTGGAGGATGATGTCGTAGCTGCCTCCTCTTTCTGAGACCTGAGGTTCTTTAGCAGGAAGGATGTTTCCAGCACTGTCCTGCCACTCTACTGTAGGCTTTGGAGAAGCACCTTGAACCTCACACTGCAGCAGCACCCCAACCTCTGTTTGATCAAGTATTGTGACGGATGGCTTTGGAGCTGCACCTGTGAAGATGAAGTGTAAACAGACAACAAGTGACACATCAGTTATAAAGGATAATTACAGGATTATATATGTATTTTGTTCAGCCCTTCTCTGCTTGTAAATGAAGATTAAAGTGTTTAAGAGAGAAGTACAATAGAAGCCTCAGTTGCACCTCTCAGTATAATGTAGTCCAGTACAACACCACCTTCAACTATGAGCTCAGTAACAAACATGTAGTTTCATTTACACACAAAGTCAACAACAACTGAACATTATGAACTTCATGAAGGCAGAATTTATAGCAGAGCTGTTGTATTGAATTGCAACAGACTGTACAGGTGTACCTAATAAAGTGACCACTGAGTGTATTTGATCAACAGTCTCATGCTGCCAGAATGGAAAACTGATCATCACAAAGAGGAAGGACAGCATCATCATATATTTATTCTTTAAACTACACGTTTGTTCAGGTTTTAGAATTTGAGTTCATCCATCACACTAAAGTCCAATAAATTACATTTTGATTGAATATTTTATATGAACCAAATTAGCCACAAATGAGGAACGAACTATTCCAAAATAAACATGCAAAACACTTTGAGTGTCACTAAAATAACATAAAACCTGTTATGAAATATGAAACTCAGGGTTTTCAAAAGAAAACAAACCTCTTGTGTCATAAATTGTATCAGTGAGAATTTTCTGCTCAACATCTTCGTGCTGCTCAGATCTCATATTCAGGTTTGAGACTCAGATTAAAAACTATTTGGAGGGATTTCCACTTCATGCTACTTTATACTTCTGCTTCACTAAATTTAAGAGGGAAATATTGTACTTTTGACTCCACTACATTTATCAGACAGATATAGTTACTAGTTCATTTGATCTCACATACAAAACATATCAGCAACTTATAGAATAAAATACTTTTTAATAATACATTTACTTCTTTAAGTATGTTGTAAATACGTTTTGTTGATACTTTTACTCCAATGGACTCGAGTAAAGAATCAGAGTACTTCTTCCACACTGACTACTGCCCAGCGACGTGTCCAATCAGAAGACCTCTCGTTCAGAATTACTACAAATATAAAATGATAAGTAATATTAGAAACTTGTAGCTACAACCTGCATGAGATACATGATGATATAGTTTTGTTATTATTTTCACTGATACAGGGTGTGTGTGTATCTTTGCATTTCTTATTTTACATTTAAGGTTATTTATTAACTTCAGAAAACAAACACCTTCGTATTACTTTAGTGCAACAGAAAACACTGTTAAGAGTTCTAATAGAAGCATATTTCAAACCATGTTTAAGATTTTGTAGCAGAACAAATGATGCTAAAAGTTGAGGGACGTTCAAACGTTTCCGTTGTGCGTTCAATGATAAACCTTGAAGTGTGTTTACTGAGCTGAGAGACGTCGAGAGCAGAGTTACTGCTTGTTAGCTTGTTGCTTCATTAACTGGAGAAGAAAGTTAAGTTCAACCTGTTTACACTCAGTACTTCTGCTGTCAGGAAGCTGCAGGCAGAATCACACATCTGACTGTAAATCACAGCTGTGTATCGCACTATGCCGCCATCTTGTGTCCTCTGTGCTACGGCCTTACGCTTCAGTCATACGCCACCTGTGATTGGTTCAATCAGCCCACATGCTTTAGTGAGCTGCACACTGTCACATTTAATACAAACCACAAGCCAAATGTGAGTAAATGTGTGAAGTGGTGAACATCTGTGAACTCCTGGTTTCAGGCTCAGACAGAGGAGGATGATTCCTGCCCAGATTTAGAAATCAGAGCGTGAACAGTTTCACTGCTGTTTCATCTCCATTTTCACTTCAAGTCTAAATCTAATGCTGGACTTTAAGTTAGTTCTGCTTGTAATCAACCGACAACCAGCTATTGCAGAAGCAGTGAATGAAGTCACATGACTGCAAACATGTTGGTCATCTGGGACCTTCAGTGTAATGCAAGAGCTGAAGAGAATATTCCAAAGTATCGACAAACTAAACATTTGACCTGATGAGGGCGCTAAAGGAAAACTCAGGGAATCACCAGATTTTTTATAATTCATCCTGAGGGGAACATGAAGGTCCGAAACACATTTCATGGCCTTCAATCCAATAGTTGTTGAGATATTTCAGACTAGACCGACACACCGACTTTGCCTCCCCTACATATTTGTAAAAGTACAGTATACATAGTTGTTGTCTTTGTTTGATTTCTACAGATTATGCATATATGCAGAGAAGTGTGTTTCAGATTTATATGTTTATGCAATTTAAAATTATGTTACCTAACGGACATTATTGGGTCACTTAGTCTAATGCATTTATTGCTCATGTTGCGTTGTGTTATGTCATTTAATGATTCTTAACATGAATCACACCAATTTCTTTAACATTCAGGGCAAATTCAGCCAGAGCAACTTCTACATTATAATATTGGTCATTTTCATTGTTGTCACTCTTCATAGTGTGACAGTGAGTGGAGCTCACATGCTATAACTCAACACAAACACAGTTTACATTAGTGTCTATTACCTCTTCAACTACGTTGTATATTCTGTAGCAAGCTGGTTTCGTCATTAGTGGGTGTAAATATTTAACAACAAAGCTCCACTTAAAAACTACTTTGTGTGGTGTGACCCATTTTAATTCAGTGGTGTTTAAATCTCCACGATGTAACAAGTTCAGTTAGAACTCGTCGAGCCAAGTCTGAATTTAGAAACAGCTGCTGCATCTGGCTACAGGAATCTGATATCAACAAGATGCCACAAAGGGAATGAAAACAGGCAACAGAACAGGCAGCCTGTGGGCCTGAACTACAGGCCTTGTTTTATGTATGCTTTCATCTCAACTTGAAAAGGAGCTCAGCGTTAAGACTGACCTTCAGTCTCTGCACGGCAGTGAAGAAGTGCTGGTGACAAGAGTGTTTATTCAGTACAAACACCCGAAATACTGACAATATTAGCTAAGATAGCATTTTAGCTATCATCTTAGCTTAGCTAAATGTTAGCTATAGCTGGCTGGGAATGTACAAACCGACTGTGCGTGTGTGTGTTTATGATCTCAAAATTCACCATGAACTCCACTTCTTTCTGTTATTTCCCTCCACAGCGTCTCATTCTTCCTCTCATCTCTGGAGATTCATCAAGTGGAGTCTTTGAAACATTTTCAACTTGTCAGACGTCTTCATCCCAATTTCCATTGCGTTCAGTCTGAACACACATAAACATGTTCCTAAAACGATGAACACATAAACTCTTATTTAAATATCAAGGCACCACTTGGAAGAATCTCACCATTGACGGGCACATAGGTCTCAGCATGAATCTGATGGTTGATCTCCTCCTGAGTAGCAACACAGCGATAGCGGTCGGTCTTGGTCACAGTAGTTTGAAGGATGATGTCGTAGCTGCCTCCTCTTTCTGAGACCTGAGGTTCTTTAGCAGGAAGGATGTTTCCAGCACTGTCCTGCCACTCTACTGTAGGCTTTGGAGAAGCACCTTGAACCTCACACTGCAGCAGCACCCCGTCCTCTGTTTGATTAAGTATTGTGACGAATGGCTTTGGAGCTGCACCTGTGAAGATGAAGTGTAAACAGACAATAAGTGACATATCAGTTATAAAGGACAATTACAGGATTATGTATGTATTTTGTTCAGCCCTTCTCTGCTTGTAAATGAAGATTAAAGTGTTTAAGAGAAAAGTACAATAGAAGCCTCAGTTGCACCTCCCTGCATTGTTAGATAGGACATGATATTTAACACTTTTAACTTCCACCAAACGTTTGGTGACTTTTTTGTTGAAACTGTTTAAAAGAGGTGTTGATTCGACTGTATGATCATTTTGGAGGCTGTAGATTGTGTTGCTATTGTGTTATATTGCGTTTTACTAACAGGTGTTTCTATTATTTTGTCCACAGAAACACCTGTTTGTATAACACAAAGCAGTTCAACAGCACCACAAACTACATCCTCTGAACTGAAAACTGAGCACCTTCATGAAGGGAGGATTTATTGGAAGACTGCTTTATAAGAAGCAGAACTATATTTAAATCCAGCATTACAACAAGACTCTGAAATTAGACTGTTAGTTTTAGATATGTGTACCATATCACTTGTATTTATTTGAGTGTATTTGGTTTGTAATGTGATTTACCATTGGGCTGGAAAACTAAATGTTCTAAGAACAATGCCTTTATTGATGTTAACATATCATATTAATCATATCATCATCCATAAGATACACTGTGTGATATATTGGATTTGGCACAGGTAGCTTAAATTAAGTATTGGGGATCACAGAGAGTGACCACTGCACATTAAACACAATTTCTCGCTGTTATAAAACTGTAACAAAGAATTTCTTATAAACCATTTAATTTATAAACTTTTAATATCATCATCAATATCAAATTTTTACAAACCAAATATGTGTTGGTGTATAATGTGTCCACTTATCAGTGATGAGTTACATCACATACATGACGATGTAAAGATGAGTGACGTCATCAAAATCAGGACTCACCTGGGATGTTTTCCTCTAATCTGTTCTTTAATTTTTTAAGGCACGGAGGTTGCACGCGACCCGAGATATATGTACAAAAATGACTCAATAAATATACTGCGTACGTTCATGCTGACTGTAGAAGTAAATACAGACATATTGGAGCTTGTTTGAAACCTCAGATGTTCGTTTTTTCAACGGATTGAAGAATCTTAATGAAGGATTTACGACATTACAACAGTAGCGTCTTACTTTACGGCAGTAAACACTTAGTAACTTACTAGCTATCATGTTTAGCCGCAGTTAAAATGTATTTATAGGTCGAAAAACAAACATTTATAGACAAACAGGGACTCGTTTTAAAGAAAAAACTCCACCGATTAAATCCAACTCGTTTAAATTCAAACGGAAATAAAAATAACGTGAATAAAAGTCGATTGTGTCCCTCGTTTATCTTTTAGCGCCGCTCGACAAACTTTTAAAACAACGACATTTCGGTCAATTTAAAGTATTGACAAAAGATTTGACCAATGTTGTTCGGTATCTCTGAAATCAGTAAACGCCCAGCAACAAAACAAACCAATCCGCATCTTTCTACGATTTAAAGTGACGAAACTAACGGGCTTTTAACTCCAACAGCCAATCAGAGGAGAGCATCTTTACGCGAGCGCAACACTTGACTCATTGACAGCTACTTTCATCCAATGGTAAGTCAGCACCGTGAAAACACTCTGAGTTTGTAGCCACTTAGGTTACCTGCCTAACCATATACGGAAGTTAACGTTGTGCGACTTTCTGTGGTAGTGGGACACCCACAGAACAGAGAAACTTTATTTATATGTTTAGGGAGGCGTGATTCAGTGATAATAAACATGTAAAACTTCATCTAAATACTAAGAACATATTTTTACAGTCACATTTAACACTCAGGGACATTTCTTCAGTATCATAAAGAGATTTATTATCGTCATTTGGTAACTTTGGAGAAGTTTTAGAGAGCTCTGTGGACATCTGCTGGAGATGATCTGTACTGCACTTTCTAAAATATCTCAGAGCCACTTCAGCCTGTCAACCTAAAATGTGGTACAGACATTATAGACAAGTTGAGGGAGAGATCCTGTGAGTTTCAGCCTGACAGCCCATATTATGATTGATTCACTGTATTTGAAATATGAAGTGAAAGAAGGAAAACAAGAAAGCTTCTGTCTTTTCCTGTTTAATTATTTACATATTAAACTCTTTTAGAGCCTGAAGTAAGATCAACACAGCTGATGAAAGCTCAGAGTGTTTTCTTTACAGTGATGTAATGGACACATGTCACTTCCTCATGGTCTCTGTATTATACAGTTTAAAGTGGGCTGGTGTTCAGAGACAGAAAGGGACATAATTAAAAAGAGCCACAAGAGGTTAAGGTAAAGCGCTCTGGGTCAGGATCTAAAAGGCAAAGCAGAACATAATTATTAGAGTGATTATGTGATATTACCAACATGCCAGACGTGATATTCTGAACAAAACCTGAGACTTTTCCCCCTGTTTGCTCGATATCATTTTTCTGAGCTTCATCACTCAGGTGCGTGGGCGGCCTCACCAACACTGTTAATCCAACTGACAAAGCTTCAGGTATCTGTGGGCTCTCTCCACTGCACAAACAAATACTTTACTATATTACTTTCAATATGAATATCAGTAGATGAGCAATACACTGTAAAAAATAAAGTTCAAATCATTACATAACTCTGAATAAAATTATTTATTTTTATGTGCCCTAATGAATGTTTGACATTAATGAGTTAAGCAGTCTAGAGATGGTATGACAAAGAAATTAAAATGAATAAATATGAGCATGTTAAAAGTCTCATCAGTCAAACTGTCACTCACCTACAACAAGCTTTATGTGGGATATTTGTTCGTTTGGGAAAGTACAGGTGTAGTTCCCACTGTCAGCCATCTTTGTTTTTTGGACTTTTATGGAGGCGTTGCCGTTCTTCAACTCTTCTTCAAAATGAAAAACCCGACCTTTGAAGAGTTCATCTTGACCTGCTCGGCCCTTATTGTAATGCTTGCCTGCTTCATACAGGAACACCTCCAGACCGTCTTTCTTCCAGTCAAACACCATTTTCTCAATGTTCTTCTTGGTGCTGAAGGAACACGGTAACATGACATCACTTCCTTCTTCCACGGCCACATTGATGACACTTGGCCCTGAAAGACAAAAACATAAAATCAGAAATACACAGAAACAGAACAAAGCTAGAATTATTGTTGTCGGCCTCCACCAACCAGTCAAGCTGCAGTTAACATCCATGTCTGTCCAGACTCATATAATATATGTAGAGAAGACGTGAAGGAAGTGAATAAAAGGTATAAAGTGTTAAAAGTTCAACTTCTTTATTGTCATAAGCAAAACGATCACAGGGAAGCAGTCGTTAGACCTCAGGCTCCTTCCAACAACACACACAAACACGTACCAAGAAGTCATGTGAGTAAAATCTAATTACGATCTAAGACATCAAATAGTGCAGCAGCTAAAATATAACATCATTAATATAAAATAAAATACTGTGATAGACAGATAATGTAATTCAGTAATAATGAAATGTATGTGAACAGGTTGTAGACGGGTATCCATATATATAAATATAAGTATAAATAAATATATACATGTATATATGTGATGAACCTCTTTTATATACTGAGATGTAAACAGGTGTGACCAGTATTTGTATGTACTGTGCCAGTAGTACAAGTATGCGATGGCAGTACTATAAAGTAGTATATAGTGTAACACCCAGACTTTATACTTCATCAGAAACATCAGAGACGTGTTTCAACCAATAATCTGGTTTGACACCAAGAAGCTTTGCTCGGAAACAGCAGCGCATTTCTCTGCAGGACGGAGACGACGCCCCGAACATCGTCCACATCTAAACACTGCGCATGTCTGTTAGACCACTCTAATTAACCAGGAGGAGGCTGCAATTAATGACATCACTGTTTTAATATTGACCTGTGCTGCTGATTATAATATCAAACTGTGTCAATGATCTTTCTGTTAAAATGCAGCTACATGCTGATGCTAACAGCTGCAGCTGCTGCTGTCATCTACCCGCCACTCAGAGACTTCGTACTATTCTGTTTCCAGATGTTTCAGCCATTCAGTCTAATTATCAGTCCGCCATTAGTTTTCTTACCGTTTCCATCAGCAAACGTTGTTCCGGACCGAGTCAAGAGACAGAGACACGCGAGAGGAAGAAGCTTCATCGTTGTTGAAGTCACCGGAACATCAAACATCACTTTAACTTCACCGGAACGTCACTAACGGACATTTACCGACTTCTGGCTGCGTCACCTGCACATCCGAAACACTTTCGGTTTCTCAGCTTCCGCCAGCAGCAACTACAGCGACACTTCCGGCACGACCCTTCACAATAAAAGCGTCGCGTCCATTTATATGACTCGTGAAAAGTTCATCTGGCTGAAATCCTGCAGCCGGTTTAGTGTGTGGATATTTCTTCTATAATAACAGACAACAGTGGGTATACTGTACTTTTTATTCACACTCCTCCTGTGATTCAGTGTAAAAGGTCTCCTCATGTTATGATTAATATACAGCTGTAACTGCCCTTCATGAAGCTGTTAGTGGTAAACTATCTCTCTGTGTGTTGTTTGAAATATATCTGCTGTGTTGTTTCAGTCAAAAAGTCTTTATTAAAAACAGCTGTTAGAAAACATGGATCATGTTAGAATCCGGCCAACACAGAATCACCACTTTAAAAACAGTCCCAACACACAGTTTGAGGTGTTTCATGTTTTATTCAAACGTTTGGATGGAAATGATGAAGCGCTGCCTGAAATGACATGATGCCCTACAAGTGCATCATCAGTTAACAACATAAACAGACATGAACGTTCAGAGAGCGCACAGTTCAAATATCACAGTCAACAGCAGCAAACACTCAGCGTCCAGTTTATTAGGTACACCGAGCTGCAGCTAACGCACTCTGATGCAACAGTCCTGCAGTAAATCCTGCCTGCATTATAAAGACAGGTGTTTCTGTTGTTTCACCTGCCCTCACTGATGTAACTGGGGTGGACAAAATAATAGAAACACCTGTCAGTATAAGACGATACAGACAAACTGCAGCCTCACATAGCTGAATCAACTCCTCTCTGAAACTGAACATTACAACCTTCATGAAGGAGGATTTACTGCAGGACTGTTGCATCACACTGCAGTCGTTTTAGCTCGGTGTACCTAATAAACTGGACACTGCGTGTACAGTTCAGTGTGTAACTGTACCTGACAGACTCTGGCTCAGCACCTTAACAAATAAAAACAAGCAATACAATAACACAAATGTGAAAATAAAAAGTTAAGTCACATTATATTTCACTTCAGCTGAACAATATTCACATTCTTTTACAGATCAACAGCTTTAGCTCAGTGACGTCTAAATGTTTCTTTAATGCCCACGTCTCGCTCAGTCTGGACCTTTAAGAACTACAAGCAGTTTGATCACATTTGGTACATTAACAGCATGTATACAGAGCTTCTGCTCCTCGTTCATCCAGTCACACACACTCACACACCGATGGCAGCGAGCTACCATGCAAGGTGCTGGTCTGACCATCGGGGGCAATTTGGGGTTCAGTGTCTTGCTCAAGGACACTGGGACATGTGGACAGGAGGAGCCGGGGATCCGACCTCCGACCCTGACGGACGACCCGCTAGTATGCTGAGTTTGAAAGGATTTGATGTCACGTGGTCTGGACCATCACAGTCCTCATTCTTCAGGCCTCAGACAGAAGTCACTCGTCTGTCTCCGGCTCATCAAACATGCTGCTGTTGGACTTTAACTCATTACAGGAGAACACAAACAGTAGCTTCCACTCTTCACTAGCTGCCTGAGAGTTTTACAGTTTCACATTTCACAGTGAAGCTCCTGAACACATCACAGAGGTTTTAACCTCTTCTGAGCCGCAGCAGCCTGAAATCCTCAGTCAGGGGTCTCCTGGTCCTTTCAGGTCACCTGATGTCCTGGTCCATTTTAATTCTGCTGTGTCACTTTTATGATGTATTTTCATGACTTGTTCTATTATCCTGCTTTGCTGTCTGATTGTTTATATATTTTCTTCACAGTTTCTTTGTGTTTCTATGCAGCTCCGTCTGATTCATCCAGCTACTACAGTATAATGTCCTCAGCAACAGTCCAGTGGGCCCTTTTATCATCACTTGACTTTGTGCTGCCTGGAATGAAGTGAATCTACGTTGACGACAGTGCAAGAGTAAACATGAGACGCAGAAGATCATCAGAATATAAAAATAAAAGAAGAAGAGTGCAAGAAGACGTCTTTGTCCTCAATGACATTAATAACAAGTAAAAGTGTGTTTGGTCGATATTTTGATCTTAAAGCTGCACAAGAGTGGAACTCAGTCACACCAAGTATCAGAGTATTGATTTAATTCCCACTTAATGGAATGATTCATTAATCATCAGTCAGCATTAAAGGCCACTTGCTCTCTTCTGTTGTCACCTGGTTAACTCTGTCTGCTAACAACAAACCACCTTAACAACTCCTGACAGAACCGACCTCATCACCACACTCAGCAGTTACATGTGTGTTGGACCGTTCTGCAAAACAACACATTATTGTTGGAATAATGAATAAAAATGTTCTTTATTCCAACAACATCTGTCCAGGGCGTCTACAGTCTGTTAATGTACAGATGAGGCCAGATGCAGGCCGAGTGAAAAGTCTGCTGGAAGTCAAGTTTCCATCCAAAAGAGGCGCAAAGTTCAACAGAACGTCCAGAAAATCAGCAAAGTAATCTGCGTTTCCATCCGCTACTGTTACAGGAATATTATATTATATTATATTATATTATTATGAGTTGGACACATGGAGATAAACAGCTGGCGGCTCTCATTCTCCACTCGGTGCCATTAAATCATTCCAGATGTTGTTCAAACATCCAACAAGCATGTCGGTCGAAGCGCTGAAGCCTTTTTTCTTCGACAGACTTTTGTGTCCCACACTTGGAAACTATTTGTCAGTATTTTGTTTGACCAGATATTGAGAGATAATGACTATATATTGTGGCATGCTGTTATCTGACTGTTGCTGATGTTGAGCTCATTACGAGGACAGTTGATAAAAACACTTGGTTCAGGTCAGGGAAAGACTGTGGTCGTGTTGATGGGACGTGCTAATGCTTCCATATGGACGCACAATGAGCTACATGCACATTCGCCACCTCAACAACTCACTTTTCATCAGCCACCATCACAACTATCTGCCTCACCACAACCCTAATCCTAACCTTAACCTAAAACTGATTCTAACTTTAACCTTAAAACCAGGTCTTAACCCTCAAACTGCCTCAACTAAGTGAGGACCAGCCAACATGTCCTCACTGTCATACAGTATGGTCTAGACCTCAAACTGGGTCTCACACACACACACACACACACACACACACACACACACACACACACACACACACACACCAACTTCACAGCACATGTAAAGCTAGTTAAGTTTCTGGATCAGGTAGAAGGATTGGGGTCCTTTAGGGGGTCTGACTCTGGTGGTGAACCTGAACCTGCAGGAAGGAAAACAAAGTTATATTCAAGAAAATCCCACCTGACTTGATCCTGTTTGTAAATACCAACATGATGCTTAATGCCTGAGAAGATAAAACAACTGTCAAGACTCTGAACATGAGAAACATATGAAGAACGTGTTGTGTTGTCTGCTCATCATGAATATGTTGAGACAAGAAATTATCTCAACTCACCTTTCTTAGAATTTAGTTTGATGCGATGCTTGACAGCTAGAAGAACTCCAACAACAAGAAGAGTAACGAGAACTGCAACAACAACTGCAACAACAACTGCAACACCAACAGATCCTGGAACAGATGACAAAGAGTTGATGTAACAGTCAGAATGTAGCTGCATATCATATACAGCAGATTGGACATCACAGCCGACACAAAGAGAACAACTAAAGGTGTGCGTGCTCCTGAGACCTAAAGTCTCAAACTATGGGCAGATAAAAACACCACTGGGATGACTCTCAGCAGGAACACTGATGTCAGCATTGATCTTGAGGCCAGCCTCCTCCTGCTTGGCTGCACAGCTCAGAGGCTGCTTCTGGTTTTGGTCTCGGTAGCGAGGAGGCTGATGTTGTAGCGTCGTCCTCTTTCTGAGACGTGCCGCTCATCAGCAGGAACAATGTTTGAATCGCTGTCCTGCCGCCTCCACTTCAGGCTGTTTACACGTGACCGCTGCTAAACTCCCGCTGTACCTGAGATCTGCAAACGTGTGAGGCGATCTGCGTGCAGCCGAGGTTCTCTACACCCTGAGCCGAGGCTACGATGGACTCTGGACTACGTCTCGTCAGCACGTCTGTATTTCACCATGGTCGTTGTTACAGCGAGTGTTGATGAGCTTTGTTCAAAGAAAATATTAACCATCCAGCGAAACATGAGGCGTAGCTAGGTTTATGTTTCACTGAGCAGTAATAGTACAATTTGAGGTACTTGTACTTTACTTGAGTATTTCCATTTTATATTACTTTGTACTTCTACTTCACTACATTTATCAGACAGATGTAGCAACTAGTTCCTTTGATCTTACATACAAAACATGTGATATCTGATAAAATATAATGTTTTTGCTACTTTAATGTTGCTGATACTTTTATACTTTTACTCAGGTGGACTTTGAATGCAGGACTTTTACTTGTAACAGAGTATTTTTACACTGTGGTGTTGCTACTTTTACTGAAGTAGAGAATCAGAGGACTTCTTCCCCGCTGACTGCTGCCCAGCGATGTGAACATTAAACTCATGATGTGCTTCTTGGTGGTGGGGGGGCTCTACACTTATCGGGGCACAATGGGAGCGGAGCGACACACAGTCTGGATTTATGCAGCGTGAGACTCCTGAAGCTCCAACTCTTCAAGCTAAATACACTTTCAACTCATTAACAAAAGGCCGTAAAG
The DNA here is from genome assembly GCF_043641665.1 of Enoplosus armatus. Lineage (NCBI taxonomy): Eukaryota > Metazoa > Chordata > Actinopteri > Centrarchiformes > Enoplosidae > Enoplosus > Enoplosus armatus. The sequence continues at coordinate 26,468,962 of NC_092182.1, read as the reverse complement.
AATATTTGGAGATTCTCGTACACAGACACAGATCTGAGGACACACGTACAGACTGAGATACACTTTCAGATCTCTCCACATACATCTGTAAATAATACAGCTCTATACAATTCTTCCTTTTCAGCTGACAAACGCTCAGAAAAGGTCACAGTGGAATCTAGATTTTCTGTTGGGAGAATGTTTCAGAGCATGATCATTTATTTTGCTGTGAAACAACAGGTCTGGTCATGATTTCTGAATCTGAATTCATCCTTCAGCATCAAATCCATTCAGAAGATCTCTCATCAGCTTCTGCTGCTTTAATACTCAGAATTACTACAATTATAAAATGATAACTCGTGTTTGAACCTTGAAGCTACAACCTGAATAAGAGCTGATGATGATCAGATATCTTTTCTTTTTGCACTAATCACAAGTCGACACTGTGCAGTAAAGACTGCAGGTCCAAAGCCTTTCTGTGCCTCCATGGTATCATATTATCACCAGGAACTATCACTGTATATGTTCACAGTCAAAGTCTGGTCCTAGTTGTTAGTTTCACTTCAGTTTCTAGTGAAGAAATGAAAGAATCAAACCTGATCTCCACCTCTGAGTGTCCTCATGTTGTCTGTTATGAGACTCATGTGTGACTTGGCTGCTGTAACTCTGCAGTTTCCCATCGGGATCAATGAAGTCCTCTATCTCTCTATCTAATCTATTCATCTAATCACAGCTAATGAAACCTTCAGACAGCCTCGCTGTATTTTGGTGGCACATGTGACACAATAATTCTTCAATTTCACAACTTCTTTTCTTTTCTCTGGTGGAACAAACATGTCACTGATTCTGACGACTTCCGTCTCTAAATCACCTCGTGAGGTGTTTTCATGCCGATCCTCAGCTTCAGGTTGCAGCAGCCGTTTTTAAATCTGTTCCTGGGTTTGGTGTGAGAGACTGATCAGACTGATCTCAACATTTACTACAAACTCCACTTCTTTCTGTTATTTCCCTCCACAGCGTCTCATTCTTCCTCTCATCTCTGTAGATTCATCAAGTGGAGTCTTTGAAACATTTTCAACTCATCAGACGTCTTCCTCCTAATTTCCTTTGCGTTCAGTCTGAACACACATAAACATGTTCCTAAAACTATTAACACATAAACTCTTATTTAAATATCAAGGCACCACTTGGAAGAATCTCACCATTGACGGGCACATAGGTCTCAGCGTGAATCTGATGGTTGATCTCCTCCTGAGTAGCAACACAGCGATAGCGGTCGGTCTTGGTCACAGTAGTTTGGAGGACGATGTCGTAGCTGCCTCCTCTTTCTGAGACCTGTGGTTCTTTAGCAGGAAGGATGTTTCCAGCACTGTCCTGCCACTCTACTGTAGGCTTTGGAGAAGCACCTCGAACAACACACTGCAGCAGCACCCCGTCCTCTGTTTGATCAAGTATTGTGACGGATGGTTCTGGAGCTGCACCTGTGAACATGAAGTGTAAACAGACAACAAGTGACACATCAGTTATAAAGGACAACATCAGGATTATATATGTATTTTATTCAGCCCTTCTCTGCTTGTAAATGAAGATTAAAGTGTTTAAGAGAGAAGGACAATAGAAGCCTCAGTTGCACCTCCCTGCATTGTTAGATAGGACATGATATTTAACACTTTTAACTTCCACCAAACATTTGGTGACTATTTACAAGTGCAAACACTATTTGTGACTCATATGATGACAGAAGCACAGACACAGTGAAGACGTTTGGACAACACTTGAGTTTTTACACTACATTTGAAATGACATCACATGAAATGTGTTTTCTGACATGTAGACAATATTTTCTGTTACACTAAAGTAAAATAAAGAGTGTTAGAAAATATGAAACACAGGGTCTTCAACAGCATGTGCACCCCTTGTGTTATCAGGGCTGAACGTGTCAGTGATGCACTCAGTGGCCACTTTATTAGGTACACCTGTACAATCTAATGCATTAAGTTTCCTTTCATGATGGTTAGTGGTGGTGTTGAACTGGACTGCATTATATTCACAGGTGTTTCTAATATTCTGAGCCCTCATGTTGAAATTAGAAACACCTCTCAGTATAATGTAGTCCAGTACAACACCACCTTCAACTATGAGCTCAGTAACAAACATGTAGTTTCATTTACACACAAAGTCAACAACAACTGAACATTATGAACTTCATGAAGGCAGAATTTATAGCACAGCTGTTGTATTGAATTGCAACAGACTGTACAGGTGTACCTAATAAAGTGACCACTGAGTGTATTTGATCAACAGTCTCATGCTGCCAGAATGGAAAACTGATCATCACAAAGAGGAAGGACAGCATCATCATCTATTTATTATTTAAACTACACGTTTGTTCAGGTTTTAGAATTTGAATTCATCCATCACACTAAAATCCATAAAAATGTATTTGAGCAACATATAAATTACATTTTGATTGAATATTTTATATGAACCAAATGAGCCACAAATGAGGAACGAACTATTCCAAAATAAACATGCAAAACACTTTGAGTTTCACTAAAATAACATAAAACCTGTTATGAAATATGAAACTCAGGGTTTTCAAAAGAAAACAAACCTCTTGTGTCATAAATTGTATCAGTGAGAATTTTCTGCTCAACATCTTCGTGCTGCTCAGATCTCATATTCAGGTTTGAGACTCAGATTAAAAACTATTTGGAGGGATTTCCACTTCATGCTACTTTATACTTCTGCTTCACTAAATTTAAGAGGGAAATATTGTACTTTTGACTCCACTACATTTATCAGACAGATATAGTTACTAGTTCATTTGATCTCACATACAAAACATATCAGCAACTTATAGAATAAAATATTTTTTAATAATACTTTTACTTCTTTAAGTATATTTTAAATATGTTTTGTTGATATTTTTACTCCAATGGACTCGAGTAAAGAATCAGAGTACTTCTTCCACACTGACTACTGCCCAGCGACGTGTCCAATCAGAAGACCTCTCATTCAGAATTACTACAAATATAAAATGATAAGTAATGTTAGAAACTTGTAGCTACAACCTGCATGAGATACATGATGATATAGTTTTGTTATTATTTTCACTGATACAGGGTGTGTGTGTATCTTTGCATTTCTTATTTTACATTTAAGGTTATTTATTAACTTCAGAAAACAAACACCTTCGTATTACTTTAGTGCAACAGAAAACACTGTTAAGAGTTCTAATAGAAGCATATTTCAAATCATATTTAAGATTTTGTAGCAGAACAAATGATGCTAAAAGTTGAGGGACGTTCAAACGTTTCCGTTGTGCGTTCAATGATAAACCTTGAAGTGTGTTTACTGAGCTGAGAGACGTCGAGAGCAGAGTTACTGCTTGTTAGCTTGTTGCTTCATTAACTGGAGAAGAAAGTTAAGTTCAACCTGTTTACACTCAGTACTTCTGCTGTCAGGAAGCTGCAGGCAGAATCACACATCTGACTGTAAATCACAGCTGTGTATCGCACTATGCCGCCATCTTGTGTCCTCTGTGCTACGGCCTTACGCTTCAGTCATACGCCACCTGTGATTGGTTCAATCAGCCCACATGCTTTAGTGAGCTGCACACTGTCACATTTAATACAAACCACAAGCCAAATGTGAGTAAATGTGTGAAGTGGTGAACATCTGTGAACTCCTGGTTTCAGGCTCAGACAGAGGAGGATGATTCCTGCCCAGATTTAGAAATCAGAGCGTGAACAGTTTCACTGCTGTTTCATCTCCATTTTCACTTCAAGTCTAAATCTAATGCTGGACTTTAAGTTAGTTCTGCTTGTAATCAACCGACAACCAGCTATTGCAGAAGCAGTGAATGAAGTCACATGACTGCAAACATGTTGGTCATCTGGGACCTTCAGTGTAATGCAAGAGCTGAAGAGAATATCTAGTTATTTTAATCCCACATTTTCCAGTAAACACTGCAATTCCAAAGCCTTTATGTTTCAAATTACAGCTCTTCAGTCTATTTTGTTTCACTTGAGGTAAAATCATTCTTCATTTTCATAACCTTTTTGCACTTGTGGCATGAAAATGTCTTTATTCTAATGATTTCAGTCTCTAAATCGTGTGTTCTTGTCATTTCTATTGTCAGTTGCTCCGGCTATTTATAAATCTATTATTAGGTTTGTGTGTATTTGCTAAGTTCTTAATAACTTTTAATCAGTTTAACACTTGTGATTTATTATAATGGTAATAATGTAAAGAATGTCTTGACTGATAAAGTCCTTATTACTGTGTAAATCAGTAAACATCTGTAGCGCCGTCCAATCAGAAAGCCATCCACGATGTAAACACAGAAATCATTGCAGCATCAAACTGTTCATAATATAACTTAAAACAAGTCAGCATGCTAACATGCTCACACTGACAATGCTAACATGCTGATGTTTAGCTAAACATAAAGAACAGTGGTTCTGATGGGAATGTCATTAGCTTTGCGAGTATCTGGTCATAAACCAAAGTATCGGACAAACTAAAAACTTGACCTGATGAGGGCGCTAAAGGAAAACTCAGGGAATCACCAGATTTATTATAATTCATCCTGAGGGGAACATGAAGGTCTGAAACACATTTCATGGCCTTCAATCCAATAGTTGTTGAGATATTTCAGACTAGACCGACACACCGACTTTGCATCTCCTACACATATTTGTAAAAGTACAGTATATGTACTTGTTGTCTTTGTTTGATTTCTACAGTATATGCATATATACAGAGACTGAGTTATATGTTTATGTAATTTAAAATGACGTTACCTAACGGACATTATTGGGTCACTTAGTCTAATGCATTTATTGCTCATGTTGCGTTGTGTTATGTCATTTAATGATTCTTAACATTAATCACACCAATTTCTTTAACATTCAGGGCAAATTCAGCCAGAGCTACATCAATATTATAATATTGGTCATTTTCATTGTTGTCACTCTTCATAGTGTGACAGTGAGTGGAGCTCACATGCTATAACTCCACACGAACACAGTTTACATTAGTGTCTATTACCTCGTCAACTATGTTGTATATTCTGTAGCAAGCTGGTTTCGTCATTAGTGGGTGTAAATATTTAACAACAAAGCTCCACTTAAAAACTACTTTGTGTGGTGTGACCCATTTTAATTCAGTGGTGTTTAAATCTCCACGATGTAACAAGTTCAGTTAGAACTCGTCAAGCCAAGTCTGAATTTAGAAACAGCTGCTGCATCTGGCTACAGGAATCTGATATCAACAAGATGCCACAAAGGGAATGAAAACAGGCAACAGAACAGGCAGCCTGTGGGCCTGAACTACAGGCCTTGTTTTATGTATGCTTTCATCTCAACTTGAAAAGGAGCTCAGAGTTAAGACTGACCTTCAGTCTCTGCAAGGCAGTGAAGAAGTGCTGGTGACAAGAGTGTTTATTCAGTACAAACACCCGAAATACTGACAATATTAGCTAAGATAGCACTGCATCTTAGCTTAGCTAAATGTTAGCTATAGCTGGCTGGGAATGTACACACCGACTGTGCGTGTGTGTTTATGATCTCGAAATTCACCATGAACTCCACTTCTTTCTGTTATTTCCCTCCACAGCGTCTCATTCTTCCTCTCATCTCTGTAGATTCATCAAGTGGAGTCTCAGAGCTTCAGTGTGAAACATTTTGCTTTGAGCTAATTACCTTTGCATTCAGTCTGAAAACAAACATTTTTGAAAACTAATAACACATGAATAATCAAGATTAAAATACCACTGACCATTCATAAGCACATAGGTCTCAGCATGAATCTGATGGTTGATCTCCTCCTGAGTAGCAACACAGCGATAGCGGTCGGTCTTGGTCACAGTAGTTTGGAGGATGATGTCGTAGCTGCCTCCTCTTTCTGAGACCTGAGGTTCTTTAGCAGGAAGGATGTTTCCAGCACTGTCCTGCCACTCTACTGTAGGCTTTGGAGAAGCACCTCGAACAACACACTGCAGCAGCGACCAGTCCTTTGTTTGATCAAGTGTTGTGATGGATGGTTCTGGAGCTGCACCTGTGAAGATGAAGTGTAAACAGACATCAGTTATAAAGGACAATTACAGGATTATGTATGTATTTTGTTCAGCCCTTCTCTGCTTGTAAATGAAGATTAAAGTGTTAAAGAGAAAAGTACAATATAAGCCTCAGTTGCACCTCCCTGCATTGTTAGATAGGACGTGATATTTAACACTTTTAACTTCCACCAAAAGTTTGGTGACTATTTACAAGTGCAAACACTATTTGTGACTCATATGATGACAGAAGCACAGACACAGTGAAGACGTTTGGACAACACTTGAGTTTTTACACTACATTTGTTAGTATATTCTATAAAATAAAATTATTTTATTATGAAATGATAATTCATTTTTTACATCTTTAAAAGGGGCACATGGAGTACATGCAGTATCTTATTTTTCATTTGATTTAACTGTATGAACAGAACGGTTTCCATATTACTTTAACAGAAAACACTTGAGATCTCAGACAACAGATTTCAAATAAAATATTTTTAAGACAATTTTACAGCCGAGCAAGTTGTGCAAAAAGTTGATGGACGTCCAAACTTTTGAAAAGTGCTGCACATTCAATAATAAGCTACCAGTGTGTTTAATGTGTGTTTAAGAGAAACTGAGCAAGAGAGGTTGTTGCTTTATTTGCTGGAGAAAAATATTTACACTTTAATTCAGATTCATTCTGCTGTAAAGAAGCTGCCAGACAGAAGTAGAAATATACACAACAGACTGTTAATTGGTGGTGTACGTTCACACTATAATCCCATTTTGTGTCCACTATGTCTTGTGATTGTAACATCATACAGCACCTATGATCTGGTGAATTAGCCTACATGCGTTAGTGAGCTGCACAGTTTAGCATTCATGACAAACCACAAGCCAAATGTCAGGAAATGTGTGAAGTGTTGAACATCTGTGGACTCCTGGTTTAAGGATCAGACAGAGGAGGATGATTCCTGCCCAGATTTAGAAATCAGAATGTGGACAGTCTCCCCATTGTTTTTATTTACATCTTAACTGTAAGTCACAACATAATATTTGATTTGAAGTTAGTTCTGCTTGTAATGAAGATTTCCTGCAATAAATCCTTCATGAAGGTTTTTGTTGAAACTGTTTAAGAGGTGTTGATTCGACTGTATGATCATTTTGGAGGCTGTAGATTGTGTTGCTATTGTGTTATATTGCGTTTTACTAACAGGTGTTTCTATTATTTTGTCCACAGAAACACCTGTTTGTATAACACAAAGCAGTTCAACAGCACCACAAACTACATCCTCTGAACTGAAAACTGAGCACCTTCATGAAGGGAGGATTTATTGGAAGACTGCTTTATTAGAAGCAGAACTATATTTAAATCCAGCATTACAACAAGACTCTTAAATTAGACTGTTAGTTTTAGATATGTGTACCATATCACTTGTATTTATTTGAGTGTATTTGGTTTGTAATGTGATTTCCCATGGGGCTGGAAAGCTAAATGTTCTAAGAACAATGCCTTTATCGATGTTAACATATCATATTAATCATATCATCATCCATAAGATGCACTGACTGATATATTGGATTTGGAACAGGTAGCTTAAATTAAGTATTGGGGATCACAGAGAGTGACCACTGCACATTAAACACAATTTCTCGCTGTTATAAAACTGTAACAAAGAATTTCTTATAAACCATTTTATGTATAAACTTTTAATATCATCATCGATATCAAATTTTTACAAACCAGATATGTGTTGGTGTATAATGTGTCCACTTATCAGTGATGAGTTACATCACATACATTACGATGTAAAGATGAGTGACGTCATCAAAATCAGGACTCACCTGGGATGTTTTCCTCTAATCTGTTCTTTAATTTTTTAAGGCACGGAGGTTGCACGCGACCCGAGATATATGTACAAAAATGACTAAATAAATATACTGCGTACGTTCATGCTGACTGTAGAAGTAAATACAGACATATTGGAGCTTGTTTGAAACCTTAGATGTTCGTTTTTTCAACGGATTGAAGAATCATAATGAAGGATTTACGACATTACAACAGTAGCGTCTTACTTTACGGCAGTAAACACTTCGGCAACTTACTAGCTATCATGTTTAGCCGCAGTTAAAATGTATTTATAGGTCGAAAAACAAACATTTATAGACAAACAGGGGCTCGTTTTAAAGAAAAAACTCCACCGATTAAATCCAACTCGTTTAAATTCAGACGGAAATGAAAATAACGTGAATAAAAGTCGATTGTGTCCGTCGGTTATTTTTTAGCGCCGCTCGACAAACTTTTAAAACAACGACATTTCGGTCAATTTAAAGTATTGACAAAAGATTTGACCAATGATGTTCAGTATCTCTGAAATCAGTAAACGCCCAGCAACAAAACAAACCAATCCGCATCTTTCTACGATCTAAAGTGACGATACTAACGGGCTTTTAACTCCAACAGCCAATCAGAGGAGAGCATCTTTACGCGAGCTCCACATATATCTTATTGACAGCTACTTTCATCCAATGGTAAGTCAGCACCGTGAAAACAGTCTGAGTTTGTAGCCACTTAAATTACCTGCCTAACCATATACGGAAGTTAACGTTGTGGGACTTTCTGTGGTAGTGGGACACCCACAGAACAGAGAAACTTTATTTATATGTTTAGGGAGGCGTGATTCAATGATAATAAACATGTAAAACTTTATCTAAATATTAAGATCATATTTTTACAGTCACATTTAACACTCAGGGACATTTCTTCAGAATCATAAAGAGATTTATTATCGTCATTTGGTAACTTTGGAGAAGTTTTAGAGAGCTCTGTGGACATCTGCTGGAGATGATCTGTACTGCACTTTCTAAAATATCTCAGAGCCACTTCAGCCTGTCAACCTAAAATGTGGTACAGACATTATAGACAAGTTGAGGGAGAGATCCTGTGAGTTTCAGCCTGACAGCCCATATTATGATTGATTCACTGTATTTGAAATATGAAGTGAAAGAAGGAAAACAAGAAACCTTCTGTCTTTTCCTGTTTAATTATTTACATATTAAACTGTTTTAGAGCCTGAAGTAAGATCAACACAGCTGATGAAAGCTCAGAGTGTTTTCTTTACAGTGATGTAATGGACACATGTCAGTTCCTCATGGTCTCTGTATTATACAGTTTAAAGTGGGCTGGTGTTCAGAGACAGAAAGGGACATAATTAAAAAGAGCCACAAGAGGTTAAGATAAAGCGCTCTGGGTCAGGATCTAAAAGGCAAAGCAGAACATAATTATTAGAGTGATTATGTGATATTAACAACATACCAGACGTCATATTCTGAACAAAACCTGAGACTTTTCCCCCTGTTTGCTGAATATCATTTTTCTGAGCTTCATCACTCAGGTGCGTGGGTGGCCTCACCAACACTGTTAATCCAACTGACAAAGCTTCAGGTATCTGTGGGCTCTCTCCACTGCACAAACAAATACTTTACTATAATATTACTTTCAATACAAATATCAGTAGATGAGCAATACACTGTAAAAAATAAAGTACAAATCATTACATAACTCTGAATAAAATAAAAGCTTTTTATTTATTATTATACGCCTTAATTAATGTTTGACATTAATGAGTTAAGCAGTCTAGAGATGGTATGACAAAAAAATTAAAATGAATAAATAAGAGCATGTTAAAAGTCCCATCAGTCAAACTGTCACTCACCTACAACAAGCTTTATGTGGGATATTTGTTCGTTTGGGAAAGTACAGGTGTAGTTCCCACTGTCAGCCATCTTTGTTTTTTGGACTTTTATGGAGGCGTTGCCGTTCTTCAACTCCTCTTCATAATGAAAAACCCGACCTTTGAAGAGTTCATCTTGACCTGCTCGGCCCTTATTGTAATGCTTGCCTGCTTCATACAGGAACACCTCCAGACCGTCTTTCTTCCAGTCAAACACCATTTTCTCAATGTTCTTCTTGGTGCTGAAGGAACACGGTAACATGACATCACTTCCTTCTTCCACGGCCACATTGATGACACTTGGCCCTGAAAGACAAAAACATAAAATCAGATAACACATTTACATGTGTCACCTGAGTCACTCTGAAGCACCAGTTCACAAGCAGTTTGGTCAGCAGTCAGATTTCTGTGGCGACTGAGAGCTCAACACACTTCAGCTCATGAAAACATGTCAAACACACAACACACAAGCTAGAATATAATATAACATCATTAATATAAAATTAAATACTGTGATGGACAGATAATGTAATTCAGTAATAATGAAATATATGTGAACAGGTTGTAAACGGGTATCCATATATATAAATATAATAAATATATACATGTATATATGTGATAAACCTCTTTTATATACTGAGATGTAAACAGGTGTCACCAGTATTTGTATGTACTGTGCCAGTAGTATAAGTATGCGATGGCAGTACTATAAAGTAGTATATAGTGTAACACCCAGACTTTATACTTCATCAGAAACATCAGAGACGTGTTTCAACCAATAATCTGGTTTGACACCAAGAAGCTTTGCTCGGAAACAGCAGCGCATTTCTCTGCAGGACGGAGACGACGCCCCGAACATCATCTACATCTAAACACTGCGCATGTCTGTTAGACGACTCTAATTAACCAGGAGGAGGCTGCAATTAATGACATCACTGTTTTAATATTGATCTGTGCTGCTGATTATAATATCAAACTGTGTCAATGATCTTTCTGTTAAAATGCAGCTACATGCTGATGCTAACAGCTGCAGCTGCTGCTGTCATCTACCCGCCACTCAGAGACTTCGTACTATTCTGTTTCCAGATGTTTCAGCCATTCAGTCTAATTATCAGTCCGCCATTAGTTTTCTTACCGTTTCCATCAGCAAACGTTGTTCCGGACCGAGTCAGGAGACAGAGACACGCGAGAGGAAGAAGCTTCATCGTTGTTGAAGTCACCGGAACATCAAACATCACTTTAACTTCACTGGGACGTCACTAACGGACATTTACCGACTTCTGGCTGCGTCACCTGCACATCCGAAACACTTTCGGTTTCTCAGCTTCCGCCAGCTGCAACTACAGCGACACTTCCGGCACGACCCTTCACAATAAAAGCGTCACGTCAATTTATATGACTCGTGAAAAGTTCATCTGGCTGAAATCCTGCAGCCGGTTTAGTGTGTGGATATTTCTTCTATAATAACAGACAACAGTGGGTATACTGTACTTTTTATTCACACTCCTCCTGTGATTCAGTGTAAAAGGTCTCCTCATGTTATGATTAATATACAGCTATAACTGCCCTTCATGAAGCTGTTAGTGGTAAACTATCTCTCTGTGTGTTGTTTGAAATATATCTGCTGTGTTGTTTCAGTCAAAAAGTCTTTATTAAAAACAGCTGTTACAAAACATGGATCCTGTTAGAATCCGGCCAACACAGAATCATCACATTAAAAACAGTCCCAACACACAGTTTGACGTGTTTCATGTTTTATTCAAACGTTTGGATGGAAATGATGAAGCGCTGCCTGAAATGACATGATGCCCTACAAGTGCATCATCAGTTAACAACATAAACAGACATGAACGTTCAGAGAGCGCACAGTTCAAATATCACAGTCAACAGCAGCAAACACTCAGCGTCCAGTTTATTAGGTACACCGAGCTGCAGCTAACGCACTCTGATGCAACAGTCCTGCAGTAAATCCTGCCTGCATTATAAAGACAGGTGTTTCTGTTGTTTCACCTGCCCTCACTGATGTAACTGGGGTGGACAAAATAATAGAAACACCTGTCAGCATCAGACAATACAGACAAACTGCAGCCTCACATAGCTGAATCAACTCCTCTCTGAAACTGAACATTACAACCTTCATGAAGGAGGATTTACTGCAGGACTGTTGCATCACACTGCAGTCGTTTTAGCTCTGTGTACCTAATAAACTGGACACTGCGTGTACAGTTCAGTGTGTAACTGTACCTGACAGACTCTGGCTCAGCACCTTAACAAATAAAAACAAGCAATACAATAACACAAATATGAAAATAAAAAGTTAAGTCACATTATATTTCGCTTCAGCTGAACAATATTCACATTCTTTTACAGACCAACAGCTTCAGTTCAGTGACGTCTAAATGTTTCTTTAATGCCCACGTCTCGCTCAGTCTGGACCTTTAAGAACTACAAGCAGTTTGATCACATTTGGTACATTAACAGCATGTATACAGAGCTTCTGCTCCTCGTTCATCCAGTCACACACACTCACACACCGATGGCAGCGAGCTACCATGCAAGGTGCTGGTCTGACCATCGGGGGCAATTTGGGGTCCAGCGTCTTGCTCAAGGACACTGGGACATGTGGACAGGAGGAGCCGGGGATCCCACCTCCGACCCTGACGGACGACCCGCTAGTAAGCTGAGTTTGAAAGGATTTGATGTCACGTGGTCTGGACTATCACAGTCCTCATTCTTCAGGCCTCAGACAGAAGTCACTCGTCTGTCTCCGGCTCATCAAACATGCTGCTGTTGGACTTTAACTCATTACAGGAGAACACAAACAGTAGCTTCCACTCTTCACTAGCTGCCTGAGAGTTTTACAGTTTCACATTTCACAGTGAAGCTCCTGAACACATCACAGAGGTTTTAACCTCTTCTGAGCCGCAGCAGCCTGAAATCCTCAGTCAGGGGTCTCCTGGTCCTTTCAGGTCACCTGATGTGTGACTGGACTTTTTCGGTCGGAGCCTCTTAGCTTTCAACACTTCTATAAAACTCGCTTCTATCTGAACTTAAGTTTAATCGGGTCCTTTTTAACTTGGTCCATTTTAATTCTGCTGTGTCACTTTTATGATGTATTTTCATGACTTCTTCTATTATCCTGCTTTGCTGTCTGATTGTTTATATATTTTCTTCACAGTTTCTTTGTGTTTCTATGCAGCTCCGTCTGATTCATCCAGCTACTACAGTATAATGTCCTCAGCAACAGTCCAGTGGGCCCTTTTATCATCACTTGACTTTGTGCTGCCTGGAATGAAGTGAATCTACGTTGACGACAGTGCAAGAGTAAACATGAGACGCAGAAGATCATCAGAATATAAACATAAAAGAAGAAGAGTGCAAGAAGTCGTCTTTGTCCTCAACGACATTAAAAACAAGTAAAAGTGTGTTTGGTTGATATTTTGATCTTAAAGCTGCACAAGAGTGGAACTCAGTCACACCAAGTATCAGAGTATTGATTTAATTCCCACTTAATGGAATGATTCATTAATCATCAGTCAGCATTAAAGGCCACTTGCTCTCTTCTGTTGTCACCTGGTTAACTCTGTCTGCTAACAACAAACCACCTTAACAACTCCTGACAGAACCGACCTCATCACCACACTCAGCAGTTACATGTGTGTTGGACCGTTCTGCAAAACAACACATTATTGTTGGAATAATGAATAAAAATGTTCTTTATTCCAACAACATCTGTCCAGGGCGTCTACAGTCTGTTAATGTACAGATGAGGCCAGATGCAGGCCGAGTGAAAAGTCTGCTGGAAGTCAAGTTTCCATCCAAAAGAGGCGCAAAGTTCAACAGAACGTCCAGAAAATCAGCAAAGTAATCTGCGTTTCCATCCGCTACTGTTACAGGAATATTATATTATATTATATTATATGATATCATTATGAGTTGGACACATGGAGATAAACAGCTGGCGGCTCTCATTCTCCACTCGGTGCCATTAAATCATTCCAGATGTCGTTCAAACATCCAACAAGCATGTCGGTCGAAGCGCTGAAGCCTTTTTTCTTCGACAGACTTTTGTGTCCCACACTTGGAAACTATTTGTCAGTATTTTGTTTGACCAGATATTGAGAGATAATGACTATATATTGTGGCATGCTGTTATCTGACTGTTGCTGATGTTGAGCTCATTACGAGGACAGTTGATAAAAACACTTGGTTCAGGTCAGGGAAAGACTGTGGTCGTGTTGATGGGACGTGCTAATGCTTCCATATGGACGCACAATGAGCTACATGCACATTCGCCACCTCAACAACTCACTTTTCATCAGCCACCATCACAACTATCTGCCTCACCACAACCCTAATCCTAACCTTAACCTAAAACTGATTCTAACTTTAACCTTAAAACCAGGTCTTAACCCTCAAACTGCCTCAACTAAGTGAGGACCAGCCAACATGTCCTCACTGTCATACAGTATGGTCTAGACCTCAAACTGGGTCTCACACACACACACACACACACACACACCAACTTCACAGCACATGTAAAGCTAGTTAAGTTTCTGGATCAGGTAGAATGATTGGGGTCCTTTAGGGGGTCTGACTCTGGTGGTGAACCTGAACCTGCAGGAAGGAAAACAAAGTTATATTCAAGAAAAACCCACCTGACTTGATCCTGTTTGTAAATACCAACATGATGCTTAATGCCTGAGAAGATAAAACAACTGTCAAGACTCTGAACATGAGAAACATATGAAGAACGTGTTGTGTTGTCTGCTCATCATGAATATGTTGAGACAAGAAATTATCTCAACTCACCTTTCTTACAATTTAGTGGGATGACACCCTTGACTACAAGCACAGCTAGAAGAACTCCAACAATGACAACAACAGCAACCAAAAGAAAGCCGAGAACTCCAGCAACAACAATCCACCCAGTGGAGGACTCATTGGACGACTCTGCAACTGATGACAAAGAGTTGATGTAACAGTCAGAATGTAGCTGCATATCATATACAGCAGATTGGACATCACAGCCGACACAAAGAGAACAACTAAAGGTGTGCGTGCTCCTGAAACCTAAAGTCTCAAACTATGGGCAGATAAAAACACCACTGGGATGACTCTCAGCAGGAACACTGATGTCAGCATTGATCTTGAGGCCAGCCTCCTCCTGCTTGGCTGCACAGCTCAGAGGCTGCTTCTGGTTTTGGTCTCGGTAGCGAGGAGGCTGATGTTGTAGCGTCGTCCTCTTTCTGAGACGTGCCGCTCATCAGCAGGAACAATGTTTGAATCGCTGTCCTGCCGCCTCCACTTCAGGCTGTTTACACGTGACCGCTGCTAAACTCCCGCTGTACCTGAGATCTGCAAACGTGTGAGGCGATCTGCGTGCAGCCGAGGTTCTCTACACCCTGAGCCGAGGCTACGATGGACTCTGGACTACGTCTCGTCAGCACGTCTGTATTTCACCATGGTCGTTGTTACAGCGAGTGTTGATGAGCTTTGTTCAAAGAAAATATTAACCATCCGGCGAAACATGAGGCGTAGCTAGGTTTATGTTTCACTGAGCAGTAAAAGTACGATTTGAGGTACTTGTACTTGACTTGAGTATTTGCATTTTATATTACTTTGTACTTCTACTTCACTACATTTATCAGACAGATGTAGCAACTAGTTCCTTTGATCTTACATACAAAACATGTGATATCTGAGAAAATATAATGTTTTTGCTACTTTAATGTTGCTGATACTTTTATACTTTTACTCAAGTGGACTTTTGAATGCAGGACTTTTACTTGTACTTGCACTGTGCTTAAGTACAGATTTCAGGTACTTGTACTTTACTTGAGTACTTCCAATTCATGCTACTTTATACTTCAACTTTACTACATTTCAATGGAAATATTTGTCTTTTTAGTTACTTTGATTTTACATACAAAACATATGATCAGGCTATAAAATAATACTTTTATATAATACTTTTGCTACTTTAGGTACATTTGAAGTGGACTTTGAATGCAGGACTTTTACTTGTAACAGAGTATTTTGACACAGTGGTGTTGCTACTTTTACTGAAGTAGAGAATCAGAGGACTTCTTCCTCGCTGACTTCTGCCCAGCGATGTGAACATTAAACTCATGATGTGCTTCTTGGTGGTGGGGGGGCTCCACAGTTATCGGGGCACAATGGGAGCGGAGCGACACACAGTCTGGATTTATGCAGCGTGAGACTCCTGAAGCTCCAACTCTTCAAGCTAAATACACTTTCAACTCATTAATAAAAGGCCGTAAAGAATATTTGGAGATTCTCGTACACAGACACAGATCTGAGGACACACGTACAGACTGAGATACACTTTCAGATCTCTCCACATACATCTGTAAATAATACAGCTCTATACAATTCTTCCTTTGCAGCTGACAAACGCTCAGAAAAGGTCACAGTGGAATCTAGATTTTCTGTTGGGAGAATGTTTCAGAGCATGATCATTTATTTTGCTGTGAAACAACAGGTCTGGTCATGATTTCTGAATCTGAATTCATCCTTCAGCATCAAATCCATTCAGAAGATCTCTCATCAGCTTCTGCTGCTTTAATACTCAGAATTACTACAATTATAAAATGATAACTCGTGTTTGAACCTTGAAGCTACAACCTGAATAAGAGCTGATGATGATCAGATATCTTTTCTTTTTGCACTAATCACAAGTCGACACTGTGCAGTAAAGACTGCAGGTCCAAAGCCTTTCTGTGCCTCCGTGGTATCATATTATCACCAGGAACTATCACTGTATATGTTCACAGTCAAAGTCTGGTCCTAGTTGTTAGTTTCACTTCAGTTTCTAGTGAAGAAATGAAAGAATCAAACCTGATCTCCGTCTCTGAGTGTCCTCATGTTGTCTGTTATGAGACTCATGTGTGACTTGGCTGCTGTAACTCTGCAGTTTCCCATCGGGATCAATGAAGTCCTCTATCTCTCTATCTCATCTATTCATCTAATCACAGCTAATAAAACCTTCAGACAGCCTCGCTGTATTTTGGTGGCACATGTGACACAATAATTCTTCAATTTCACAACTTCTTTTCTTTTCTCTGGTGGAACAAACATGTCACTGATTCTGACGACTTCCGTCTCTAAATCACCTCGTGAGGTGTTTTCATGCCGATCCTCAGCTTCAGGTTGCAGCAGCCGTTTTTAAATCTGTTCCTGGGTTTGGTGTGAGAGACTGATCAGACTGATCTCAAGATTTACTACAAACTCCACTTCTTTCTGTTATTTCCCTCCACAGCGTCTCATTCTTCCTCTCATCTCTGTAGATTCATCAAGTGGAGTCTTTGGAACATTTTCCACATCAGTAGACTTGTCTTTATTCTAATTTCAAACGCTTTGAGATCATTCACTTTGCCTTCAGTCTGAACACACGTTCAACTTTTTAAAACCTAATAACACATGAATAATTAAAATTCTTTGAGGATTAAAATACCACTGACCACTGATATGCACATAGATCTCAGCGTGAATCTGATGGTTGATCTCCTCCTGAGTAGCAACACAGCGATAGCGGTCGGTCTTGGTCACAGTAGTTTGGAGGATGATGTCGTAGCTGCCTCCTCTTTCTGAGACCTGTGGTTCTTTAGCAGGAAGGATGTTTCCAGCACTGTCCTGCCACTCTACTGTAGGCTTTGGAGAAGCACCTCGAACAACACACTGCAGCAGCGACCAGTCCTTTGTTTCATCAAGTATTGTGATGTATGGTTCTGGAGCTGCACCTGTGAAGATGAAGTGTAAACAGACAACAAGTGACACATCAGTTATAAAGGACAATTACAGGATTATATATGTATATTGTTCAGCCCTTCTCTGCTTGTAAATGAAGATTAAAGTGTTTAAGAGAAAAGTACAATAGAAGCCTCAGTTGCACCTCCCTGCATTGTTAGATAGGACGTGATATTTAACACTTTTAACTTCTACCAAACGTTTGGTGACTATTTACAAGTGCAAACACTATTTGTGACTCATATGATGACAGAAGCACAGACACAGTGAAGACGTTTGGACAACACTTGAGTTTTTACGTTACATTTGAAATGACATCACATGAAATGTGTTGTCTGACATGTAGACAATATTTTCTGTTACACTAAAGTAAAATAAAGAGTGTGAAAATATGAAACACAGGGTCTTCAACAGCATGTGCACCCCTTGTGTTATCAGGGCTGAACGTGTCAGTGATGCACTCAGTGGCCACTTTATTAGGTACACCTGTACAATCTAATGCATTAAGTTTCCTTTCATGATGGTTAGTGGTGGTGTTGAACTGGACTGCATTATATTCACAGGTGTTTCTAATATTCTGAGCCCTCATGTTGAAATTAGAAACACCTCTCAGTATAATGTAGTCCAGTACAACACCACCTTCAACTATGAGCTCAGTAACAAACATGTAGTTTCATTTACACACAAAGTCAACAACAACTGAACATTATGAACTTCATGAAGGCAGAATTTATAGCAGAGCTGTTGTATTGAATTGCAACAGACTGTACAGGTGTACCTAATAAAGTGACCACTGAGTGTATTTGATCAACAGTCTCATGCTGCCAGAATGGAAAACTGATCATCACAAAGAGGAAGGACAGCATCATCATCTATTTATTCTTTAAACTACACGTTTGTTCAGGTTTTAGAATTTGAGTTCATCCATCACTCTAAAATCCATAAAAATGTATTTGAGCAACATATAAATTACATTTTGATTGAATATTTTATATGAACCAAATTAGCCACAAATGAGGAACGAACTATTCCAAAATAAACATGCAAAACACTTTGAGTGTCACTAAAATAACATAAAACCTGTTATGAAATATGAAACTCAGGGTTTTCAAAAGAAAACAAACCTCTTGTGTCATAAATTGTATCAGTGAGAATTTTCTGCTCAACATCTTCGTGCTGCTCAGATCTCATATTCAGGTTTGAGACTCAGATTAAAAACTATTTGGAGGGATTTCCACTTCACGCTACTTTATACTTCTGCTTCACTAAATTTAAGAGGGAAATATTGTACTTTTGACTCCACTACATTTATCAGACAGATATAGTTACTAGTTCATTTGATCTCACATACAAAACATATCAGCAACTTATAGAATAAAATACTTTTTAATAATACTTTTACTTCTTCAAGTATGTTTTAAATACGTTTTGTTGATACTTTTACTCCAATGGACTCGAGTAAAGAATCAGAGTACTTCTTCCACACTGACTACTGCCCAGCGACGTGTCCAATCAGAAGACCTCTCATTCAGAATTACTACAAATATAAAATGATAAGTAATGTTAGAAACTTGTAGCTACAACCTGCATGAGATACATGATGATATAGTTTTGTTGTTATTTTCACTGATACAGGGTGTGTGTGTATCTTTGCATTTCTTATTTTACATTTAAGGTTATTTATTAACTTTAGAAAACAAACACCTTCGTATTACTTTAGTGCAACAGAAAACACTGTTAAGAGTTCTAATAGAAGCATATTTCAAATCATATTTAAGATTTTGTAGCAGAACAAATGATGCTAAAAGTTGAGGGACGTTCAAACGTTTCCGTTGTGCGTTCAATGATAAACCTTGAAGTGTGTTTACTGAGCTGAGAGACGTCGAGAGCAGAGTTACTGCTTGTTAGCTTGTTGCTTCATTAAGTGGAGAAGAAAGTTAAGTTCAACCTGTTTACACTCAGTACTTCTGCTGTCAGGAAGCTGCAGGCAGAATCACACATCTGACTGTAAATCACAGCTGTGTATCGCACTGTGCCGCCATCTTGTGTCCTCTGTGTCCTCTGTCTCTACGGCCTTACGCTTCAGTCATACGCCACCTGTGATTGGTTCAATCAGCCCACATGCTTCAGTGAGCTGCACACTGTCACATTTAATACAAACCACAAGCCAAATGTGAGTAAATGTGTGAAGTGGTGAACATCTGTGAACTCCTGGTTTCAGGCTCAGACAGAGGAGGATGATTCCTGCCCAGATTTAGAAATCAGAGCGGGAACAGTTTCACTGCTGTTTCATCTCCATTTTCACTTCAAGTCTAAATCTAATGCTGGACTTTAAGTTAGTTCTGCTTGTAATCAACCGACAACCAGCTATTGCAGAAGCAGTGAATGAAGTCACATGACTGCAAACATGTTGGTCATCTGGGACCTTCAGTGTAATGCAGTAGGCACTAATCACAAGTCGACACTGTGCAGTAAAGACTGCAGGTCCAAAGCCTTTCTGTGCCTCCATGGTATCATATTATCACCAGGAACTATCACTGTATATATTCACAGTCAAAGTCTGGTCCTAGTTGTTAGTTTCACTTCAGTTTCTAGTGAAGAAATAAAATAATAAAACCTGATCTGCATCTCTGAGTGTCCTCATGTTGTCTGTTATGAGACTCATTAATAAATCACTCTCTCTCTTATGTAATCTATCTAATTACAGCTAATAAATATTTTAGAGCCTCAGTATATTCTGGTGGCACACGTGTTACATTCATTTGTTATACCCTGTTTTTCTTTTCACTTGTGGCACTAAATGTCAGCGATTGCTGTGATTTCAGTCTCTAAATCGGCCGACTGATCGGCCAGCTGTTCCTAAATCTATTACTGTGTTTGTGTGTGAAGTATTTACCAAATCATAAGTTCCTGCTGATTCGTTTCAGAGCAGTGATTCACTGAACTGGGTTGCACCCTTCAGTCTTAAGGACCGTCTGAGTCGAGCCCTCAGTCATGTGTTAATTGGTTGCCAGGCAACATCTGTAGCTGCGTCCAATCAGAGAGCCGCCAACAATGAAAACATGGAAATGATTTCAGCATCATAAGATTCAACATAACTTGCAGAAAATAAGTTTTAAGGGTTCAAGTGAAATATCAAACTAAGCTACTAACACTTTGTAAAGGTCCAGCAGGTGTTGCTTTGTCTTCGTCTCTCTAGATGCACGTATGCAGGAATGTATTAGTTTTAGAATAATATGTGTTCATGCAGTTTAGAGTGAGAGGGAGGGAAACATGCTGCCTGACGGACATGACTGGGTCATTAAGTGGAACATTAGTACTGACATAACTGATCATTTTAGCAATATTATATTATTTAGTAGAATACCATTTAACAGTAAGACAAGTGGAGCTTAGAGCTCCATTTTTCACCAGAGTCATGTCAGATAATGTTCTATCACCTCATATACTGTGTTTTCTGCAGCAAACTAGTAAATGAAGCTACACCACAGTTACACCTGGTAGTTAGTATGTGGTAATCTCTCTAACAACAAGCTCAACTGTATGTAAGAATTACTTTGTGTGGTGTCACCCATTTTAATTTGGTGATGCAGAAATCTTCACTTATTAACAACATATATATACGTACATATAACTAGGCCAAGTACAAAGAGGGGACTTGGATCAGGGCTGACCTTCAGTCTCTGCAGGCAGTGAAGAAGTGCTGCTGACAAGATCTGGGCATCAAAATGTGTGTTTTTATGGTTTAACATAGAATAGCTTGTGTTTTGGTACTATGAGTGTCATGCTGCACATCACTTCTCAATGTTCATCATTTCTGTCCTCAAACTTTTCCTCTGAAATGTAACTGCACATCATGAACAGCACATATAGTATTAGTGTATAATCATTAAAGAGAACGATTCATGATGTTCATGCTCCTAAAAGGTGAATTCAGACTGAACGCAAAGTTAACTTTTGCCTTGATTGAATCCTGTGAATTTGACTGTTGGAGTGTTTTACAGTTACAGTTTGTGTTTATTCAGAACAAACGCCTGAAATACTGACACGATACTACTGATACAGACGTTAGCTATGCGTCCAGGCCATAGACTGTATAACAGAAGTTGACGCAGCCACTGTGACGTCACCCATTAGTTTGTGGACAACCGTTTTGAAGCCTTGAGTTTGGCATTTTGGCCGTCGCCATCTTGTTTTTTTGGAATTAGAAACAACATTATTTGGACGAGAGGGTGGATCTGAGGATCTGAGAACCTGAAGACACTATGCACGCCTACCTGTACCACCAAGTAAATCATACCCTGCTTTCTCGTCTATTTTACTCTACATGGGACCATAATTTACAAAATGAACATCATGCCGTATTGAAGAAGACTTGAAACTAGCGATTGAGACCATAAACTTATCAGGAAAATGACTTCTATACTATTGGACTTATTTTTGCAAGTCGCCCCCTGCTGGTCATTAGAAAGAATGCAGGTTTAACGCACTTTAGCATTGGCTTAACTCTTCGGACCCGGAGGTTTGAGGTTGGTCCAGTCTGAAGACACATTCAATGTTTTGACATAAACAATCAAAATTATTTGAATATAAAAATATAAATAGGAAGAATCTCACCACTGATATGCACATAGGTCTCAGCATGAATCTGATGGTTGATCTTCTCCTGAGTAGCAACACAGCGATAGCGGTCGGTCTTGGTCACAGTAGTTTGGAGGATGATGTCGTAGCTGCCTCCTCTTTCTGAGACCTGAGGTTCTTTAGCAGGAAGGATGTTTCCAGCACTGTCCTGCCACTCTACTGTAGGTTTTGGAGAAGCACCTTGAACCTCACACTGCAGCAGTGACCAGTCCTTTGTTTGATCAAGTGTTGTGATGGATGGCTTTGGAGCTGCACCTGTGAAGATGAAGTGTAAACAGACAACAAGTGACACATCACTTATAAAGGACAATTACAGGATTATGTATGATTTTTGTTCATCCCTTCCCTGCTTGTAAATGAAGATTAAAGTGTTTAAGGATGGAGACTATGGTACTGTTGAGTTGTATTGCGTTTTACTAACAGGTGTTGCTATTATTTTGTCCACAGAAACACCTGTTTGTATAACACAAAGCAGTTCAACAGCACCACAAACTACATCCTCTGAACTGAAAACTGAACACATTCATGAAGGGAGGATTTATTGGAAGACTGCTTTATTAGAAGCAGAACTATATTTAAATCCAGCATTACAACAAGAATTATAAATTAGACTATGTTAGTTTTAGATATGTGTACCATATCACTTGTATTTATTTGAGTGTATCTGGTTTGTAATGTGATTTCCCATGGGGCTGGAAAACTAAACCTGTTTAGAACAATGCCTTTATCAATGTTAACATATCATTGAAGATACACTGACTGATATACTGGTTTGGGAACAGGTAATTTAAATCAAGTATCACAGAGAGTGACCGTTGCACGTTAAACACAATTTCTTGCTGTTATAAAATTGTTACATGGAAATTCTTATAAACTTTTAAAATGTGTCCAAACCAGATATGTGTTGGTGTATAATGTGTCCACTTATCAGTGATGAGTTACTTCACGTACATGGCGATGTAAAAATGAGTGACGTCATCAAAATCAGGACTCACCTGGGATGTTTTCCTCTAATCTGTTCTTTAAGATACGATCTAAAAGGAAAAACAAAACATAATTATGTTAGAGTGCTTGTCTGATATCATCAACCTCATACACAGGTAACACTGGGGGGAAAACATGAAAATTGTCACTTAAAGAGTCAGTAAACACATCTGGCAGGGCCTCCTTCGTACCCAGCTGTGAGGAGGTCGCCAACCTGCTGATCCCGAGTGATGTAACTGCCTCGAGGAGGGGTCTCCTCCGACCTAACATGGTCAGTATTTGTGACACTTCACAGGTCCTGTCATTGTGAACCTGTGACTGCAGCTGAATCTGCATCCAGCATGAAGGGCCTGTCTCAAGATGTAAGTCCAGCTAATCAGGATAATCAGGAGTTATCTGGCTTCACTGTTGGTTGTGGATACTAGTTAAATAGAGAGTCCCGCACACTGAAACAATAAAAATAGTGAATAGTCATCTTTGCACTTTACAGCTTTAGAGTAGCTGGATTAGATGGATTTTGTTATCTTAGCACATTACCAGGCTAGTATTCTCCCTGTTTCCAGTCTTTATGCTAAGCTAAGCTAACCAGCTGCTGGATGCAGCTTCATATTTAACGGACAGATATAAAAGTGGTATCAATCTAACTCCCTGCCAGAAATCAAATGGGCGTAATTCCCAAAATGTCAATCTATTCCTTTTAAGAAAGGAACAAGTGGCCTGCACAATCACTTCCAAAATGAGATATTAAACATTACAGTAACAGTCAATTCTAGTATGTTGGCTATACACTCTTCTAAAATTGATCCAGGAACTCTGAGGAAACATCTGTCAAACATCAACAGATTAAAATGTTGATCTCTGTGGGGAACATGATTAAATGAGGTAAAACATGCAGAATATAAGCAGTGGGGAGGATGGGTTTCTTTAATATTACTGATGTTTATCTGTTAGTTTGTTCCTTTAACAACACAGATGAATACTGTTACGTAGGAAAAAGAAATGCAACAGATTTAATGTGTATTTGGATTCTAGCTGAAGCTAATTTGCAGATGTGTTATTCTGACTGTTTGATATCAACTTGACGTGAGCACATCTGGGACACTTGAACCAGTCGCGTCTGTAAAAGAGTCTTTCTAACCGTTTCATTGAAGCACTCACCAACAATAAGGGCAACGCGGGATCGTCTTTCTGGCTGCTGATGTGGAAAATCACAGGTGTAGTTTCCACTGTCAGTCACCTTTGTGTTTCTGATCACTATGGAGGCGTTACCGAACTGCAGTTCATCTTCAAAATGAAAGACCCTTCCTTCAAACAGCTTGTCTTGACCTTCTTTGCCTTTATTGTAAAGTATGCCATTATTATAGAAGAAAACCTCCTTCTGACCATCTTTCTTCCAGTCAAAGAGCTCTTGGACAATGTTCTGCTCGGTGCCGAGGGAACAGGGTAAAATGGCATCACTCCCTTCTTTCACGACCATGTTAATGACCTCTGGCCCTGGAAGACAAAAACATGTATTATTCAGTGTGTTCACATGCAGAGTCATCAGGTTAGAAAGAAAGTCAGAAAACACTTTTACATGTAGCACAATTGCCCCAAAACACCAGTTTATGAGCAGTTTAGCAAGTAGTCAAATTTCTCCTCTAACACATTATTTTGGGTTATGTCTGATGCTTGGACAGACGTATTTTAAGTCTATTAAAGCTTCTAGTTAATTAGCCTGAGCTTTTTTGTTATTGGGCCTTGTGTTTGAATTGTACAAGTTCTATTTAGTTGTTCTGCTAACACCAGGAGAAACTGGAGTTTCATTTGTTTTAGATCTGGATTTAATGGATTGGATTCAACGACACAACTACTACAGTATCCTGCTTCACTGCTGCGACAGACGTAGTTTTTTGACCTCGTCATGCAAATATGTCCACAGATGTGAACCTCAAGGTGGCGCTAAAAGGAATGTCAGGGGACCAAAAGTCAGCCAGAGCCAGAACGATGTGGCCTCACATAATGTGATCACATTCACTGCAGAGTTGAGCTGTTGGAAGTGCGCTTCACCTTCCTGCCACGACTTTTACTTCCTGGCCAGAAACACTTATTTATCAGATAACGTCTCCCCACCCACATGAGTAGAACCACTTCTCTCTGGTTTTTATTTAAATGTGATGCGTGAATGTCATTAAGCCTAATAAATTAAATAAAGAAACATGACAAACCTCTAAACTTGTAATTCCTACAGGTGAGCCACAGCTGCAGTTTCCAGCTGGTTGCATGGAGAGATTGTGAAGAAGCTATTCTATTTCTAAAATAGAAAATTATGATTTGGTACATAAATCTTCACATATTTGTGTTAAAGAGGAAAATAAACACACACATATGATTACAAATTGGTGTGATGCCGATCTTCAAAATGTTTGTCACAATAATCAACAAACAGGCTACAATGAGCCAAATTCCCAGGACACGCCTCCACCTGCCTGAGTCAGCTGTGACAGTGTTCAACAACATCCAGCTGAAACATCTGGAACGTGACTGCTGGTGTTGATGGGGGGGTACCTGAGCTCATCTCACAGGACTGTCGGGGTACGTCACACAAATAATGTTCGGGGGCAACTGCTCTAAACAACACTCAGACTTCATCTACAGTCCACTACTGCAATATCTCTGCTCCACCCACCCCACCCCACCCACCACCCCACCGCCAAAACCCAACATTTCTTAATAGATGAGTTAATATTTCTGTTTTCCACATAATAATGTCATCACTTTGTATACGAGAATGTGTATTATTGTATTATTGTTATTCAGTGAGAGACAACGGAGCGCCACAGGAAATCATCACCATCAGACTCAGAATAGACAGACTGACTCTGGACTTATTTCACCGTCATAAACTACTACCTCATTATTTATTCTTTATCCTCTGTTTACACTTCACCAGTGCAATACACACACACACACATTGTTTAAAGTGTTTAATTAACTGTTTTGTTACCACTTGATGATCTGGATGAGGTGTGACTGTGAGTGTGGCTTGCTGCAAACGAGTATATGTGTGTACCGGGCAGGATGTTCTATGTTGGTAGTTTATTCCTTTCAGAGGTGCTGTATTTAATTTAACTTGATGGTAATATTCATTTTCATACGTGTTATTTTCTTAATGTTAATTGTTTGAGTAAGAGATTTATTTCTTTTAAGTTTTTCAAAGTTTACTTTCTATTATCGACGAGGAGTGGTACTGCGAAATAAAGTGCAGTCCAGGTCTCAGCCACGATCTTGAATCCTGCGTCTGGTGCCTCCTTCTCTCCGCACCACACTCCACTACAAACACTAAAATACACAACGCAGAGTCCAGGCGGGGGGGGTGCAGAGGCAGTGGGTTACATATATACACACATACATATATACATACGACGGACGGGAGCACCTGTAACTTTTGTAATGCATCGCTGTAGATTAAACTACCCAACAGTATATAAAGTACTTCAACCTGAAACATCTACAGCAGTAAAATGACACAGACGCATGAATGCAGCAGAAATATGAATCCAGAAAGATGACAGAGGACAGCAACACTGACTGTTGCCTTTTTACTGCGACATGAGAACTTTTACTTTTAATAATACTCGCATACTTGAAGTAAGGTGGAGAAATGTTACTTGTAGTGTAGTTTTACTTCAGTAAAGGATCTGAGTACTTCTTCCTCCACTGTACATGTGTTTATGTTCATTTGTTCACCTACTAGCTTTGATATAATCGTAACATCTTTGATCTTGAGTTTGTTCTTGTTTTTCACTGAATATCTTTGTGCATCTTCCTGAACGCTGTTCTGGGAACAGTTTGAGAGGCTGGAGTTAAGAAAGTTGATTCTGATGATAGTTGTTTTTTTTCTCTGGTTTTGTGTGATTTGTTGTTGGTTGTTTGTTTTTGTTGTGCTTGTGTTTATTAATAAACACCATGATCTGAATATAGGCTGCTATAAGTTCATGTCAGTATTCATACAGCGCAGGTGGAGGACAAAAACTCACTATTAAACTAAACAACATGGAAAACTCTCACATTTATGGTTTCTCCTTTAGTTCATGTCATAAAACGCGTCAGTCTGCGGACACACACACACACACACACACACACACGCACACACACACGACCAAAGTTACGCAATCGGAGCAACAATCAATCAGGTTTCACAGGAAGAAGAGCTGTGCGTCTACAACACACACGACAGGATGGAGACGACGCCCTGCACCCCCCCCCCCCCCCCCCCATCCACCCACACGCATGCACGCACGCACGCACACGCACGCGCACACACACCGCACCTGCAGCAGAAATGACGCCACATCCAAAGTTATAAAGAGACACACTGAGCTGTGAGGTGGGGGGGTGAATATTGATCCGTGCTAATCATTAGGAGACATTTGACATTATTATCTTACTGTGATTTCTACTAAACTGCGCAGCAGACAAATCATATCCTGTTCCCAGACCCCCCCGCATGTTTCCGGATTCTTCAGCCATTTCAATGAAATGAAATCCCATTATAAGTACAGCTGAGTGTGATGATCGTCTCTCTTACCGCCTCCCCCCGCAGTGGTCGTGACCGCGGAGCAGCTGAGGAGACAGAGACACGCGAGAGGAAGCGGCTCCATGTTGGTCGAAGTCTTCCGAGAATTAAACATCTCAACACTTTGACATCTCTACATGACGATGCTGAGGCCGCTCCCGGCCTCCTGATTGGTCCTCCCGAAACACTTTCGGTCTCTCAGTTTCTGCAAACTGCAACAAGAAGAACACTTCCGGCACAAATCCTTCAGAATAAAAGCGTCGTCTCCACATGTGTTAACACTGACTCGCTCAGATTTCAAGTCAAAATGCAAAATGAGCAGTTCTTCATCTTCACACTGAATCTTTAAACCTTCTCCACTATACGTCCGACCTGCTGTTTCTCCAGAATACAAACTCATGAACTGCACTTAAGACTTTTCTGTTTGCCTTTTAAGTTAAACTTGGGATTATTTATTCACATTTTACACAACTGTAATGTTCATTCTCCTATTTTTATCTCCAATTTTATTGTTTTACTCTTTTCAAATCCTGTTACAGAGCGGGGTCGCCGAGTGCTGAGGCGCATAGTGCGTAAAAGTCTCCAAAGCTCTGCTGACTCGATAACTGCAGAGTTCCAAACCAGCTCTGGCATTAACATCAGCACCAAAACTGAGCGCCGGGAGCTTCACGGCATGGCTTTCCATGGCCGAGCAGCTGCATGCAAGCCTTACATCACCGAGCACAATGCCAAGCGTCGGGTGGAGTGGTGCAAAGCACGCTGCCACTGGACTCTGGATCCGCTGGACTCTGGAGCCGCTGGACTCTGGAGCCCCTGGACTCTGGAGCCGCTGGAGCCGCTGGACTCTGGAGCCGCTGGACTCTGGACCCACTGAACTCTGGAGCCGCTGGACTCTGGACCAGTGGACTCTGGAGCCGCTGGAGCCGCTGGACTCTGGAGCCGCTGGACTCTGGACCCACTGAACTCTGGAGCCGCTGGACTCTGGAGCCGCTGGACTCTGGACCAGTGGAAACGTGTTGTGTGGAGTGAAGAATCACGCTTCTCTCTCTGGCAGTCTGATGGACGAGTCTGGGTTTGGTGAATGCCACGGGAATGTTACCTGCCTGACTGCATTATGCCAACTGTAAAGTTTGGTGGGGGAGGGATGATGCTATGGGGCTGTTTTTCTGGGGTTGGCCTCGGCCCCTTAGTTCCAGTGAAGGGAAATGTTAATGCTTCATCTTACCAAGTCATTTTGGACAACTCTATGCTTCCAACTCTGTGGGAACAGTTTGGGGGAGGCCCTTTTCTGTTCCAGCATGACTGTGCCCCCCAGTGCACAAAGCAAGGTCCATAAAGACATGGTTGGATGAGTTTGGTGTGGAAGAACTTGACTGGCCCGTACAGAGCCCTGACCTCAACCCCACTGAACACCTTTGGGATGAACTAGAACGGAGATCGCGAGCCAGGCCTTCTCGTCCAACGTCAGTGTCTGAGCTCACAAATGCTCTTCTGGATGAACGGGCAAAGATTCCCACAGACACGCTCCAAAATCTTGTAGAAGAAGAAGAGTGGAAGCTGTTCTAGCTGCAAAGGGGGGACCAACTTCATATTAATGCCTATGAATTTGGAATGGGATGTCATAAAAGCTCCTGTAGGTGTAATGTGTCGGTGGCCCAATACTTTTGTCCATATAGTGTATCTACCCCAGTTCTTCATCGCCTGATTGTTGTGTAACCTCAGCGGTAGCTACTTTTCAAGGCCGACTCAGATGTTCTACGAGCTATTCAGTATCTCTGTACTAGTTGTTACTAATAGCTGCCTCTCTGTGTCCAGGATCATCTTCAGCCTGCCTGCCACCACCCTGCCTCCCAGCTATCCTCATCTGCCACGCTTCCTTCCCTTCACGCTCACGCCAGCCTCACTCACTTCCCTATTGCCTTTGGATTTCATTCCCCTGCCGTCAGCTTCCATTTAATAATAAAACCTCACCTTATCCAAATAACCCTGGCCGTGTCCTGCACTTGGGTCCCTCCAGTGTGTGTACCATAAACATTGTAAGAGAAAGCTAAAAGAAAAAAACAAGTACTGCAAAAGCCAAGAATCATAGCTATGAAACGGAAACATTTACAATAAAGAAATGTGTAAAATATATCAGTTTTTAAAATGAAATGAGCTGCACAGTGTTTGAAGAGAAGAGGATAGAATGTGCAGAATACTGGTCACAGTATAAAGAAGGTAATGTAATGCATTGAGTCAGATGTGGGGGGTAATTATCACGCCTTATCTTTGTTCATGTCAATAGTTCGGATCACTGAGAGTCAAATTTACTGCTTCCAGCTCCTGAACAGTCTGACATCTGCAGTGAATTAGCTGCCGTGTCTGACCACAGAAGAGGGCGAGCTGACGAAGTGAGAATCAGTAGCTGGTTCCAAAGCTGTACTTCTACGGACGTTTCTCATATCAACCAAATGCTGCTCCTTATGTCATCGTCACTGCTGTAATCAGGCGAGAGACAAGGAGAAAGCAGAAGAGACGGCAGAGGAGGCATGGAGGTAAATAAGGAAGGATCAACTTCAGATCATAAGATAAATTACAGCAAAACGACAGAGATTTGTCATCAACGAGAATCTCACTATTTCATCATGCGTAATAAAACACCTCAACAGCGTCCAGATACTGTAACAACCCAACACGGTCCGAAAGGTAGAAATTAGAAAAAGACAACATCAGGTACATCGGGACCAAGAATCAATGTTCAGATGAATGTATATATTTTAACCATACATGGAATATTTGTTTCACTATGTCGTCTAATATTAATACCCACATCGTGTGGACAGTGTGGGATTTTGACCTGTTATGAACACTTTTAACCCCAAAATCCCAAAGCAGCTGGTCTCCAGAGTCTTCTGTCGGTAGGCCCTGAATGTTCATTTTCTATGTGAGCAAAAATCTAGTTTCAACTAATATCAACATATTTACAGCTTATTCACTTCAACTTTGGCTTTAAAGTTTCTCTTCTGAATGTTAATAAATCAGATTGTATTTGGAAAACAGCGCAGATATCTTCAGTGTACATGAGACCTGAATATGAGGCACCATAAGTCTGAATGTGTGTGTGCAAACTGAGCCTCTCTACAGTATTTCAGGTGTCACAGATTTTACACAATAAAGAGAAATGTTAGTTTTGGGACAGTGAACCAATTATGGGCATATGTGATTGATTTGTCATTTTTACATTTTTAAGTTTTAATCACCTCTGATAAAGGAATTAGTTTCCAAACGGGGGTCCAGGGACACCTGAGCATCCATGAAGAGGTTCCCTGCAAAATAACCACTAAATGTCACATCTGTCTCATTTACTGTAGAACAATTAATCCAGAGTCCACACAAAAATCTTAAAATTATCACCTCTTTTGGGTTATGAGTCCTTAAAACATGACAGTATAATAGTATACTATACAGTATAACAAAATAATTATCACTTTTCATTTTGTATCAGCTGACAATCAATCAATGTCAATAAATAAATCATGTGACCCCCTAAATGTTCTCTGGAGGACTCTGACGTCGCGACTGATAACTGGTCTAAAGAGTTTTAATCTGGAGGCCTTGATACAAAACACCCAGCGACACTGGACCAGGACTTACATCTAGCATGAGAAAATGAAGACGGGTGCTTTTGACTCATGCAGATTTATATTTATATGTAAATGTGTAATTCATACATCGACATACGACAAGTGTAAACAGGGCCGGAGGTGAATCCTCACAATCTGAATCTTGAAATCTTCTGGTGTCAAACCTTCAAGGTCAATTGAAATAGTTATTTAATACTTTACATAAACTGATACAGTTATACTGGAAAACAACTCAATATATGTTGAAGTTGGATGGCGTGTTTACGTCTGTATTTTCGGTTTGTTCAGGGAGAACAAAAGAGAACTGCACTTTAGCTACTGTTCGCACTATGTGGTTCGATGCTACTGTGTGTGTGTATTGACTGTTTATATATGTATATATATGTGTGTGTGTGTGTGTGTGTGTGTGTGTGTGTGTGTGTATATATATATATCCCTCAATAGGCCTTAAAGGACCAGTATGTAAGATTTAGTGCCATCTAGTGGTGAGGTTGCAGATTGCAACCAACTGACAATCCATCTGCTCACCTTAACTATCAAAGGCTCATGTATGGACAGCCACTATATGTTCTGTTCATGTGTGACTGGGAGTTTGCGAGTCTGAGTGTGTTACATAACATCCTCTGGTCCTGTTGGTCAGTCGGGGACACTTGCTGCATTGTCAGCAGCTCAGCCTCCCAGAGTTTCTAGCCATTTCTGCAGGGAGAGCAGCTGCAAAGCCAAAGAAAACAAACCAGAGACGTATACGTTTCTCCAGTTATTGAGACAGAAGAACTGCTAACCCTCTGGCTCTTCCTGCCACGCTTACAGGCTTTTACTAAATCTTTGGGGCACTGACTGTTGGTCCATTTTACCAATCACATACTGAGAGACCTGACTGCAAAGTCACCACTTTGTCCCGAGTGTGAACTATAATTTATGCTCTTGAGGGTCAGCTCCTGGCATTCATGCAAAGATTTGTAGCAGCTCCACAGCTAATAACTAAGTCTGATACATCGCTAACCCAGCCTGACATTTTTATGTAAGAGATTTACACGATTCTCATATAAATATCAACTTTTTTTTACCACCAAGGACGCACATTTCTTGTTTCTATAGAAAAGGAGCAGAGTGTGCTGTGCAACTAAAAATCCTTAGCAGCGGCTTGTTCATCTGAAATGTACAGAAATACCTACATCAGCTATAGCAGATTCAGCCAACACTTGTTTAAGGCCCATACAACAACATCCTGTTCATACTAAAAGTATTTGTACTTTTTCTCATAGCCGGCCGTCAGTCAACACATGCTGAAGAAGCATAGAGCGCCACGTGGATGATAAAAAGCAATCAGTTATGGTCAATATATTACAATGGCTCATTTCTGCAAGGATTTGAATATTCTTGTCTTTGGTGCCACCTGGTGGTAGTGTCAAGAATAACACTGTGGTAGACAGCCGTAACTCCAGAAGAAGAGCACAGAATGGAGGATTGAAAGCTCCACAGGTTGCACCAGTTTTCACCATGATATCTATACAAACAAAACTTTATGCCATCACAAAAATATAGGAAGAGGAAGTAATTAGTAACACTGACATACGTTGGGGGACATTTCTTGAGCTGCTAAATACCCGCTGACATCGCGGGTGGTGCTCAGTGGATTCATCAGAGGCTTTTTGATGATGAGAGCGGAGAGAGTGAACCAAAGCACTGTGAAACCAAAAGCAGCTGAGCTGAAAGATGCTGAAGGGAACGGCAGAGACGTGTGATCGATTACTTCTCAGTCAAAACGGGAAATAACAATGAAACAAGAAAGAAACAGGAACATTTCAACGCAGTCTCGTACAACAGCCTGGCAACTGAAGTGTTGATTCAACGTTACTGTCATTTTGGAGGTTTGTGCTGCTGTTGAGCTGTAGTGAGTTAAACTGAGAGCTGGTATACAGTGAATTTTGCAAAAATGCACAAAAACATTTAAGTAAAAGATGTTTGTATGTTTGTGATTCTTACCTTTAAGGTATTTCTGACCAAAGTAGAGTTTAAATGAAGTGCAGCGCAGATGAAGTTCTGTCAGAGGCCATCTGCCTCCAGCTCTCGAGCGTTAGGTTTTAATTTCCTTTACGTTCTCAGAGTCAGCACCGATTAAGGTGTCGCTCCTGACGCCCTTATTATGCTTCGGATTACACAGAGAACATTATGGTTGGATATAGAGTTGGAATGAAAAACATGTATATGCATAATGTGCAGATGTTCTTACACAGAGCCAGTGTTGGCAGCGTGGAAAAGCCACTGAAGCAGTTTTCAAACCATCACACACGAATTCTCAGTTGATCCTGAGGAGGAGAAATAACACCAAACGTGTTCCAACAGGTTTCTCAAGTATAACCAGTGTAGTCGTGACAGCATCCACCGCCATCAGTCCAGGAGCTGCGTTTTAACTGTTCTGGTGAACGTTCGTTCACCTGAAGTGAAGAAAAACAGAGCTCAACACTCAATTACAACAAGTCGTGACAGTCGATATGGAGAGTTTTGTTGTTTTAAAGGTGTCTCACTGTGGTTGATTGGGTCGGTGGGGAAGATACGATCTCACATACAATCAGAAACCAGACACCATAAAGCATGTACACACATAAACAGGTTCTTATTTGAGTATCATGAAACACGCGTTGGTTGAAAGATTTCATCAGGACAGACAGATCCTCTGGGAAGTGAAGGCGTACCCTTTGAGTTAAACCAGGATATGTTATGCTACATACTCCTATCCTAAACTAACCTGCTCATACTGTCTTTGAACTCGTTTTTTAATTGAGGCTTTCTCTGTTGGAGCGTTCGCTGAAATATTTCCTCAAGTCTTTGACTGCAGCTGTGGAAAGGCCACGCTGCCCCCGTCACAGTGGGAGGCTGTGGTGGAGGTGGTTAGGTCATTACAGGAACAAGCACAACTGGACCAGACGTTATTGTGTAATGAGATAATGTGATATAGAAATAATATCACAGCAGGCAGGCTGACTTCAGAGCTCTGAATTGCTGGCCTGTCTCCTGAGACGTTAAAGGGTGAGTTCACTCAAATGACAAAGATATATTTTTACACATAACCCGTGTGGTATTCAGCCATGCAGGTTTTATCTACTGAGGTTCTGAGATATCACTTTTGCTCTGTGTTTGATTTTGTTTATGCTGCTCAGAGTATAAAACATCTTTCCAGAGACATCCTGGTCACTCTCTGTGAGCCTCAGACTTCACTGCCAACAGTTTTCAACACATTACTGGAACTTTTTCACAGAAAACAGCCAAACGTCTCCCAAAACCTTCCACCAAAATTAGTTTTTTTGAATAAATTTGAGGTGGGAAAAGTCTTGCAGTTGTTGAGTCATTTCAGATCTAAACCTCCTAGTTTTAAAAGAGAAAATTCCACTCAGAGTTGATGGTAAATTTAGTCAATTAAAGCAATACATTCCTCAGTGCGTCAGAGCAGACGCTCGTGTGCAATGTATCCTGGTATATGTAGGCACTGCTGGAGATCTCAGCTTTCTCAGAATTTAATCCTTCAACTGGACATCCACATGAAACCTTTAAGAGTTGCTGCTGAGGTTTGTAGTCGGGCTTAAATCTTGCTGTCAAAGCGCAGGAGTGTTTGGCTCAAACTTTGAAATCAGTCAGATGTGTCAGTGTTGAAATAATGAGTTCCAAGAAACAAACACAAATTACAGTTTGGTTCTGCAGAAAAGTCAAAGTTGGAAATGTGGAAACACAGCAAGCTGCTCGTAGTGTTACAGGGAAAAAAAAAAAAAAAAACATGAAGAAGAGCAGCAGCTGATCATCTCAGACACATGCACACTCACGTGCACACACACACTCACCCGATGAGACGGCCGATCTGTTGGCCCTTTAGCTCGGTCACATAAATGTATTTGGCCCTTTAGTCCGGTCAGATCGAGCAGCATCAGGGTGGTCATGTGAGCTAAATCTCCCACAGACAGCCAGTGTGTGTGTGTGTGTGTGTGTGTGTGTGTGTGTGTGTGTGTGTGTGTGTGTGTGTGTGTGTGTGTGTCGTGGGAAAGGACAGCGTTAGGGGTGGATTCAGGATCAGGGTTCACCACACAGCATCACACATCACTTCTAATCGGAGAATCATGAAATCACACTCGGTTTCTGTCTGTTGTTTAGACGAGAACTCACGTGAGCAGCGGAGGTTTGTGAAGCAGGTGATACTCATCATACAATCAAACCAATTCTCAACAGCTCTCGCCTCTTCTGGCAGCGTGGAGTGGAAAGACAAAGTATTTCTGAGTAGCTGTGGTGATGATGATCTGTTGAGCGAACAAAGGGCCTCATTTACTGTGAAGATATCAGCGAGTCTCGTCTCTATATATAAACGTTTTATATACAGTCTATGGATCAAACTCAGACTCTATATATAAACGTTTTATATACAGTCTATGGATCAAACTCAGACTCTATATATAAACGTTTTATATACAGTCTATGGATCAAACTCAGACTCTATATATAAACGTTTTATATACAGTCTATGGATTCACAGCTGAACGATGACGGCACATTGAATCATTGATGCTCATCTGATTTATAGTAACACATAATACATATACAGTAATATTATTATAAGTATTATGGGCTCCTTAGAGTTTAGTGAGTAAAATTCAAATACTTCTTCATGAAAATCCAACTTTGATTTCATCTTTTGAACCTTGTTCGTAACTGTTCACCCCCACAGTCATGTCAGCCCGCACCCCTTTACACTTTAACACTTTCATCACATCCAGTCTCTTAAAACCAGGAACTGTTTTTCACCAGTGAATCAGCAAAGAGATGTGGTTGATTTTGATCACGTGACAAACTACTTTTGAGTACTTTTATGTGTGTAATGGCACCTAATAAATCAAGCCAGCTCAGCTAGTTTTAATATTTGAAGCCAAATACAAATACAGCCTGGTTTTGCCTGGACCCCACCACCACACAGACCACCTCAAACTCTCCATCAGAGCCAGGACTAAACGTTAAAAGGACTCTTTCAGAAGTCAGAGTTTAATGACTTGCACTCAGTTTTATTTACCCAGTACTTCAACAACCTCAGACATTTAATCATCGGTGTAATCTGCACCAGAAAGGCCTTCTCATGATGTCAAACTTTTACAACCCATGTGACACTATAGTCACTGAGTCCCGACGTGGGAGGATGAGACCTTGTTGGGTTGAAGCTGCTCATGTTGGCTAACACGGTGCAGTACTTAATGCTTCAAGACAGACGATATATAACGTCAAATGATTCATTTACTGTGTTTTAGATTCATTTCAGTCCCCACTGATTGAATTAAACGGTTTTCTTGTCAAAATATTATCACACAGACTGAACGCCGGGCAGTGAAACCAGCAGAAGTCCTCAGCAACTGTTTGCTAACAAGTTAAATGTGAGGCAGCATCAATGTTGTGCTCACAGCTTGTTTCTGCTGCCCACAAGTGAAAATCAAACTTCCTCTGAGGCTTTTTATGTAGCTGTATACAGGGATGTATTGATCCTGCCTTAGTTTTACATTATTGACGTTGAAGTACAAGTGATAGATATATATATATCAGAGAGAGTGCGTACACTGAGTCAGGCTCCGCCGGCTCCACAGTAACTAACTGGTATGAGGTCGTACCCTCCACACAGGCACCTCCTGGCAGGCCTCTCTCACTCCTCTGAGCCCTCTGCTGGCCTCAACCCTCCAGCTCCGCTCGGCCCCACCTCGCCCTCCCCTCCTCTCCGACCCCAGCCAGCCCTCTCCTCCTCCTCCTCCTCCTCCTCCAACCCACCAGTCAAGTCACTGGTGTCCTTACCCCACTGAGAGCTCCCTGGGTGCACCATAATGGTTTTATTTCCTTTATCCAAATGTGTTCTGCCATGTTGATGCAAATCCTCGTCTTTACTTTTAGACTATCTCGAACCGAGTGTGTCCCTGAGGTAAAAGACAACATGATGAACTACAGCAGTAAGGCCAGAACCTTTAATGATTTCACAAGAAAGCACTCATACCGTACGTCCGCCAAGGCTAAAACTATATATTTATTTACTTTGCAAACACAAGAGCACAAGACTGTCACTTTCAAACAAAGAAATACCACAATCTCCCACAAATGAAAAGCTGAATTGCTGCTACAGCCTTGTGGTAGCTTACAGTGGCTAAAGTTAGCAAACTGTGGCTGTATAACTCCATTTGTCCTACTGTTACATTAGTTTAGCATTTAGCTAAATGTTAGCATTATTCCATGACTGTCACAACGTCTCGCTTCAAGAACTCAGATGTGTTGGTCGAAGTAGAAGTGTTTTTAATGCCATATTATCACAACATCATTCCTCTCCAGGGACGTTATCCCACGTTTGATCAGGAGTGGAGGGAAAACGCTGAGTATCTGGGTGCACCTGAGATGTACATAAATACATTTACAACACATTTATTTCCTGTCTCTTCCTGCAGAAGCCAGCAGCACAGAGCCGCTCAGATAGAAGAGGGAAGACGGTGACGCTGATGTTTGAGAGTGTGTGTGTGTGTGTGTGTGTCACTATACTTCCTGCCAGGAAATATGTTTGCTTTCAGAGTCAACACAGTGCACACACACACACACACACTTTTTAAAAAAAATTTTTTAAAAGGCCTTTCCTCTTCAGTTACGCAGGTTGTGATATGACATATTACATGTCCCATAATTGCCCGTGTTGTGATTGCTGTCAAAAATAATTCAGAAAAATGAAATCACAGTACAATTAAACAACAGGGGCCTAATGTGTAAATATTTCTTTTAGAAGGGAGAGAGTTTTCAGGAATAACCTCTTTGCGCACGATGATTCGTGCTTATAAGCCGCTATCGTCTCCAACGATACGTTCTAGCACCACAAACTAAAAATAAACATGGTAACCTTCATAAAAGGAGGATTTATAAATGATCTCACTTAGATATATATATTATACTTTTCAACCTTCACGGTTCCCAAAGCGCTTTACAGCTAAGTCTCACTCACCCATTCACACACCAATGGTGGGTTGGTGTGTGAATGTGTGAGTGAATGGTCTCCATCGGTCTCCAGCGGTCTCTTGCTCAAGGACACTTCGACATGACGGGGATCGAACCCCCAACCCGCTCTAACCAGCTTTACCTCCCGTGCGACAGTGCTAACCACTGCGCCACCATGAATACTTGTTTTCTGAAAAAAGGAACAAAACTTTGCTTTCAGTGCTTGAGACTATGAGGTTGCCCCACTAATTGTACACTGGACGTACAAAAAGATAAGACTTGCAACAAAAGGATTTATCTCAACAAAGAGATTTTGTTGGGTTTAATACATTGGACGCCATGAGATACTGCTTCACAGGGACACCTCTGTGTGTGTGTGTGTGTGTGTGTGTACTTGCTGTCTTTGTGAGAACCAATTTGAGTTTTAAACCTTGGGATTGAGGACATGTTTCGAACAGATCTTCAAAGGGCTGTTTGAGGGTTCAGACATGGTTTTAATGTTCAGGTTAGAATTAGGCTGAGGTTAGCGTTAGGGTAAGAGTTGGAGTTAGGCATTTAGTTGTGATGGTTAAGGTTAGGGGAAGGGCCTAGAGAATGCATTGTGTCAATGAAGGTCCTCACAAGTATAGAAGTACAAGGTTGTGTGTGTGTGTGTGTGTCTGTGTGTGTGTGTGTCTGTGTGTGTGTGTGTGTGTGTATGTGTGTGTGTGTGTGTGACATCACATCGGGGTTCTAGAATCTACGACTCATCAAAGCATCAAAGCACACAGTTTCCTACAAGAGGACTTTATCTCAGACCAGAAACTACTGACCTCTACTGAACTACTAAAGACTAGTACGCGTCCTAGAGAAAAGAGAACCCACTAACAAGTGCCATGACTGAAAAAGAGACACCAGAGACAATCCTGGAGAAGGAAAACAACTCCGAGACCACCATGAACCAACCTGAAACACCTACAGAGTCTGCTGATCCATCTGCCTCTGGTTGTGAGTCCACAACCCAGACAGAAAGTGAGAAGCAGCTCCGCTTGTTCGTCGCCCTGCTGACGGTGAGAGTGTTGACCAAGTGTCACGCTGTCCAGAACCGCAGCCAGGAGGAGTGGGCCGCCCACATCAAACTCTTGATAGACAAGACCATGGAGGGGCTCACTATCACCGAAGGCTTCTGCCCGGACCCCAAGAACACCAAGAAAGTCTGCAAGGCGGTGTTGAAAGACCTGCAGAAGAAGTTCTGCAGTCGGCGCCTGCTGGAGACTGTAATAGGGTTACAGGATCCAGATGTGGACGCAGTCATCGTCAAGTCTTTGCAGGCTCACATCAAGGACCAATCTGCTCGGCTCGCAGCAAAGAAAGTTGCCCCCCGCCGTTTCTGGAAGGACTTGTTCAATGGCGTGGCTTCACTCGCAGGTATTGCGAGCTTCTTCCTTTTAGCGGCCCTCCTCGCATAAAGCAGCACACCAGCAGCTGCAGGCGGAGCAGGTTTGCAGCGTTGCAGCAGCGTCAGCTGTCAGCTGCCTATAGGGCCGCACAGTGGCTCAGTGGTTAACACTGTGGCCTCACAGAACCAAAGTCAGGGTCACCGACCCAGACTCGTGTCGGCGTGGGTTTACTCCGGGCGCTCCGGTTTCCTCCCACATGTCCAATTTGAACAATAAAAATGTTTAAATGTATTACTGATTTCTGACAAACTTCTTCTTGAATTAGTTATAAGGCAGACGTGAAATGTGAATTAACTGACCTCAACACACACACACACACACACACACACACACACACACACACACACACTCCAGCAGGTCATAAATGTTCACAGAGGTGATATAAATCCTTATCAGACCCAAATGTAACACGGGATAAATTAATGTGGAAATATCTAAATAAATAAACAAAGGGTCACGAGGGGTCAATGGAAGAGGAAAGAAGAAAAAACAAAGTTCTGCTACACAAATTCATGTCCACCTTTTAGACTTTGGGTGGAATTTCTTCTTTATTTTATAAAATATTGGATCATTTGACCTCTTAAGGACGTCTGAAATGTGACAAGGGGCCCCAACTACACACTGCTTTTTAGTGAGAGGTCCAAAGCCAAAAAGGTTGGAAAGTCAGTGACTTTAACAACGTGTTGTATTTTATAAGTTTATCATATTTTTCTTCATGTAAGATCTTGATCTGAAAAGGAACTAGTAACTATAGCTGTCAAAGAAATGTAGTGGAGTAAAAAGTTGGATGTTTCCCTCTTTCCCCCTTAAATGTTTTTATACTTTCTTTTTGTAGTTTACGGTTTAAAGAGAAAGGACCACACAGGTCACCAGGGCTAGTACAGCACAGCGTATGTGTCCTCAGTAATGACTTTGTGTTACGGGTTACCATCCATCCAGAGCAAAGAAGTTACACAAGGAGAATACATCCAAGAAATCACCAGGAAGTTACAGATATGATGAAACTCAAAGAAAGAATCCCAATAAGTAAATAAGTCAAAAATTAAATTCCTTGTACCAGAAAAGTCTCCTTGGTATGTGCAACATGCAAAACCCAGTTGGACCAGTATCTGTAAGATGTATCTTTACAGGGTCTTAAAGAAAAGGTCAGCTTCTCCATATCAAACATGTCCTTCACAGTTGTTGTCCATTCTCCTTTTGTTGGGGGCTCTTTGACAAGCCATTTTTTGGTGATTGCTTTTTTTGCTTGCTACAAATATTAATTTAAGGAGGTACTTGTCCCGAACATTAAATTCAGCTGCTATATTGCCTAGAATATATCATGCAAAAACTATTATCAATTTTAAATCCCATTATTGAATTTATTTCTGTTAATATCTCTAACCAATAAGACTGGATTACTGGACATTTCCAGAATATGTGGAAGTGATCAGCCATAATTTTACCACATTGCCTCCAGCAATGTCCTGATTGTGGTCAGCTGTTTTGATAGTATTTCCTCCGAGGACGGAGAAACAATCTGATCACATTCTTCCATGAGAATCCTCTCCATTGGCCAGAGCAGGAGGTGGTGGAATGTATTTTGCATATGTGAGACCACTCTTCTTCTGTTGTAGTTATATTTGGCTTTAACATATAGGGAGGAGTGGTCCTTGGAAGACTGTAGACATGAGTATATTTTAGATACCAGTTTCTTATGGGTGTTGCCCTTATATGCATCAATAAAGATCTCAAGCGGGCCCACTTCCGTACCCTTAATCATTTTAACGTTTCTATCAAAGTGATGCCTGAGCTGTAGGTATCTGTAGAGATCCTGTTGATCTAAATTGTGGATTTCTGTAAGGTGTTGGAAGCTTTCCAGGCCTGTATTAGTAGCAATTAGGGAATACGATGTGATGCCTTTCTGGATCCATTGTTTAAATCTCAAATCCAGCTGTGCTGGTTTAAAATCTTCATCAAATGCCACCCATCTTAACAGCCGAGCATTTCTTTCCAGTTTTAAATCTTTACATACTTTAAAGCAGATATTCAGGGGAACCAGTGTCCAGCTGCTTAATTTATCAGAGTGCACATTCGTAGAGGTTTTATCACCCAACACAGATTGAAGGGGTCTGTCTTATTGTTTCAGTTCAACTTCTTTCATTTTGCATCATAATCAGGATCGCACCAGCAGATTAAATACCTTCACTGACTCATCCACATAAACTGAACACAGACACAAAGAAAGAGTATGAGAGGGGGGGGGGGGGGGGGGGGTGACACGTATGATTCTTCACATGTGTGAAATGTGTTTGACTGTACATGTGACTCTGTGTGTGTGTGTGTGTGTGTCACTATACTTCCTGGGCTGTATTCCTGTGGGTAAATGCTTCCTGCCAGGAAATAAGTTTGCTTTCAGAGTCAACATAGTGCACGCACACACACACACACACACACACACACACGCACACACACACGCACACACTGACTGAAGGTTCAGTTGAGGTTTGATTCCTGCTTTTTAATTTTTTTTTTTTTAAAAGGCCTTTCCTCTTCAGTTACGCAGGTTGTGATATGACATATTACATGTCACATAACTGCCCGTGTTGTGATTTCAGGAGAGTGTTATAATTGGCTGTTTCGAGCTATCATGTATTCGGATTCTGTATTTCTCCACTGAACCTATGATCCTGTTTTGTACTTTTCTACTGAGCACAATGTACGTCCTTGAAGGACGTCATATTGAAGATAATATGACTGGTTAGAACACCTTGCATGAGCTGCCATGCAAGGTGCTGGTCTCCATCGGTCTCCAGCTTAGGGTTCAGTGTCTTGCTCAAGGACACTTCGACATGACGGGGGCAGCCGGGGATCGAACCCCCAACCCGCTCTAACCAGCTTTACCTCCCGTGCGACAGTGCTAACCACTGCGCCACCATGAATACTTGTTTTCTGAAAAAAGGAACTAAACTTTGCTTTCAGTGCTTGAGACTATGAGGTTGCCCCACTAATTGTACACTGGACGTACAAAAAGATAAGACTTGCAACAAAAGGATTTATCTCAACAAAGAGATTTTGTTGGGTTTAATACATTGGACGCCATGAGATACTGCTTCACAGGGACACCTCTGTGTGTGTGTGTGTGTGTACTTGCTGTCTTTGTGAGAACCAATTTGGGTATTAAACCTTGGGATTGAGGACATTTTTCGAACAGATCTTCAAAGGGCTGTTTGAGGGTTCAGACATGGTTTTAATGTTCAGGTTAGAATTAGGCTGAGGTTAGCGTTAGGGTAAGAGTTGGAGTTAGGCATTTAGTTGTGATGTTAAGGTTAGGGGAAGGGCCTAGAGAATGCATTGTGTCAATGAAGGTCCTCACAAGTATAGAAGTACAAGGTTGTGTGTGTGTGTGTGTGTGTGTGTGTCTGTGTGTGTGTGTGTGTGTGTGTGTGTGTGTGTGTGTGTGTGTGACATCACATCGGGGTTCTAGAATCTACGACTCATCAAAGCATCAAAGCACACAGTTTCCTACAAGAGGACTTT
Source organism: Enoplosus armatus (assembly GCF_043641665.1). Lineage (NCBI taxonomy): Eukaryota > Metazoa > Chordata > Actinopteri > Centrarchiformes > Enoplosidae > Enoplosus > Enoplosus armatus. Next base: position 26,425,682 of record NC_092182.1, on the reverse strand, counting down.
ATCTCAGACCAGAAACTACTGACCTCTACTGAACTACTAAAGACTAGTACGCGTCCTAGAGAAAAGAGAACCCACTAACAAGTGCCATGTCTGAAAAAGAGACACCAGAGACAATCCTGGAGAAGGAAAACAACTCCGAGACCACCATGAACCAACCTGAAACACCTACAGAGTCTGCTGATCCATCTGCCTCTGGTTGTGAGTCCACAACCCAGACAGAAAGTGAGAAGCAGCTCCGCTTGTTCGTCGCCCTGCTGACGGTGAGAGTGTTGACCAAGTGTCACGCTGTCCAGAACCGCAGCCAGGAGGAGTGGGCCGCCCACATCAAACTCTTGATAGACAAGACCATGGAGGGGCTCACTATCACCGAAGGCTTCTGCCCGGACCCCAAGAACACCAAGAAAGTCTGCAAGGCGGTGTTGAAAGACCTGCAGAAGAAGTTCTGCAGTCGGCGCCTGCTGGAGACTGTAATAGGGTTACAGGATCCAGATGTGGACGCAGTCATCGTCAAGTCTTTGCAGGCTCACATCAAGGACCAATCTGCTCGGCTCGCAGCAAAGAAAGCTGCCCCCTGCCGTTTCTGGAAGGAATTGTTCGATGGCGTGGCTTCACTCGCAGCTATTGCGACCTTCTTCCTTTTAACGGCCCTCCTCGCATAAAGCAGCACACCAGCAGCTGCAGGCGGAGCAGGTTTGCAGCGTTGCAGCAACGTCAGCTGTCAGCTGCCTATAGGGCCGCACAGTGGCTCAGTGGTTAACACTGTGGCCTCACAGAACCAAAGTCAGGGTCACCGACCCAGACTCGTGTCGGCGTGGGTTTACTCCGGGCGCTCCGGTTTCCTCCCACATGTCCAATTTGAACAATAAAAATGTTTAAATGTATTACTGATTTCTGACAAACTTCTTCTTGAATTAGTTATAAGGCAGACGTGAAATGTGAATTAACTGACCTCAACACACACACACACACACACACACACACTCCAGCAGGTCATAAATGTTCACAGAGGTGATATAAATCCTTATCAGACCCAAATGTAACACGGGATAAATAAATGTGGAAATATCTAAATAAATAAACAAAGGGTCACGAGGGGTCAATGGAAGAGGAAAGAAGAAAAAACAAAGTTCTGCTACACAAATTCATGTCCACCTTTTAGACTTTGGGTGGAATTTCTTCTTTATTTTATAAAATATTGGATCATTTGACCTCTTAAGGACGTCTGAAATGTGACAAGGGGCCCCAACTACACACTGCTTTTTAGTGAGAGGTCCAAAGCCAAAAAGGTTGGAAAGTCAGTGACTTTAACAACGTGTTGTATTTTATAAGTTTATCATATTTTTCTTCATGTAAGATCTTGATCTGAAAAGGAACTAGTAACTATAGCTGTCAAAGAAATGTAGTGGAGTAAAAAGTTGGATGTTTCCCTCTTAAATGTGATGGAGTACAAGTATAATTTGTACTATGTACTTGAGTAAATGTACTTAGTTGCTAGTTTGAAATTTGAAAAATAATCCTGCACCCAAAAAGGTATTTCCTCTCTCTTTCTCTCAACCTTTTTAAAGACTAAATATCACCAAAATATCTACCGAGTGTCAACAAAAGCTCAGCAGAATGAATCTCACCCTCTGCGACACATCAGGGAATGTGACCCCGAGATTACACAAAACACACAGACAGCATATGTTGTATTGGTGCTTTAAGGATCTGAGTACTTCCTCCAAAACTGTCTGGGAGGAGGTTATGAGACATGGGCAGTGGTGGAAAGTAACGAAGTACATTTACTCAAGTACTGTACAATTTTGAGATTTGAGGAAGTTTTTCTCCACTGCTCCACCGATAATATTTCTGTACTTTTAAGTATGATGCAGGACTTTTTTTACACAGCAGCAGCAGGTGGAGGAGTTTTGCAGCGTGTGTTAGTACTTTTACTTAAGTAGAGGATCTGAGGACTTCTTCCACCTACTGGTTATGTACAACATGCAAATCTGTTTTGGGGATCATGCTGTTCGTTCCACTTGTAGGAGCCTACGTGTGTGTGTGTGTGTGTGTGTGTGTGTGTGTGTGTGTGTGTGTGTGTGTGTGTGTCCTCCCAGGGGTCCTGTGGCATTCAGTTCACAGGTTGGCAGGAGGATGTGAAGGTCAGTAAGCTCCACTGCAGGTCAACAGTCATTAAAACACACATGTTACACCACACACACACACACACACACACACACTGTCAGTTGGGTATCCACTTTCTTCTCACAGTGGCAGATATATCGGAGAAGCGATGATATCATGAACACTATAAGACAGTCCAGATTAGAGAGACGGACAAAAGCCTAAAATGTAAAATGAGATAAAAGGTTTCGGTGTTGTGCAGCCGTGAACCAGAAACCTGTGTTTTTGCACTAAATCTGAAGTCATTAAACAAAACTTTATAAAACAGAATTTGATCCAGAATGAGATATATTCTTTAATTGTAACCTTTAATTATATCCACCGATGCGGTAAGTCGTCGTGTTTTACTCATGTAACCACCCAAATGGTGTCAACTCGCACTTCGGTACATATCAATGTAATGAAAACCTGTTCCCCTGAAACATCTGTTTGCCAGACGACGTCTTGCACCTTCTGCCTGCCGAGAGGAAAACTGAACTGAAACTTTTCAACAGGAGTGCAGTAAAAACATCAAACTGTGAGCCGTGAATTTACACTGTGAACAATTGTTCATTCTTAAATCTTCAAGGATCCTGTTGGCTGTTCGAAACAAGAGCAACCCGCAACCCCTTTAACTTCTTCCAAACGGCTGACCTAAAAAAAACCACATTACACAACGATGCCAGCGACACATCTTAACATTAACCAACGTGTTGACCAGGTTGTATGCTTGGGTAACACACCTTGGCTGTATTTCCACATCCAGGTGATTTCCAGGCTGTTTCAGACTTGTCTTGGTTATTTGATGATGATGGATGATTTTCGCTGTGAGCTCATAAAACAGCTTTCACGCCACGATACGAGGTGTTTCGTGTCTGCGGAGGCTCGTAAATTCTTTCTGCTCCCAGTCTTGCTCCACGCATGACCCTGGACTTTCTGGGTATCTGGGGTAACTTCCGCTGATGTGCACAGTCACTCAAACACATAAACACACACAGACATACTGTACGTACACACACACACACACACACACACAACAATGCTGGATCGCCCGGGTAACATCCGCTCACACACACACGAAATGCATGGGATATTATCCTCTGATGCAGCTGTTAAACAAACACACACATACCACAGCTAAATGGTTAGAAAGTCAAAATCAAATAAACCCTTTCATTATATAACAGAGACAGACAACACACACACACACACACACACACACACACACACACAGATATTTCCCCATGTGGCGGTGAACAGCAGGAATGTACATCTGTAGTTGTTCTTGTCAGGACTGGATTGAAGGCTTGTTTGTATGTTGGATTTACAGACTGACCCAGATGCACCGAAACTGTCTGGAGGAGAGATTCAATTCATGGGAGACGAGCACACCTGGCCCCCCTGGTTACTGTTGCCACGCCCCCAAAAGGGTAAAAAAACTGACACTGACATCAGCTCTGTTGTTTTGCTTCAGCGTAAAAAAGAAGGTGTTGGAGGCAACTTCCAGCTGCAATATGTTATCTGTTATAAGCAAAATAGCTCTAAAAGCCCACTGTACACTTCCTGCTCAGCACCAACTGACAGACAAACACAGTTAGAAACAAGCTGGTAAACATAGTGGACTGAGAGGTTACACAATAAGCTTCAAATACAGAATTAGACCGTGTCTAGGGAACAAATACCAAAAGGGGAAACAGCTTTCAACTGGATTTACTGAAGAACAGTTTGTCAGTTTAAACACGGCCTTCCCATCGTCCTCCCTGAATCCTGCTTTGTTCCAGGGCATGACTACCACCACCACCTGGGTATAATCTCTATTAACCATCATTAGCATTCCTCCCATATTTCCCATGCTCCGTTAGCGTCTGACAATTAGCATTCTGCTCATATTTCTCCAATTGCTCTGACAGGAGGATTCCTCACCGACAGCTGCTGTCAACACCGGCAGCTGAACAGCTGTGAGCAACAGAAGATGATGTCCGCTGATGAGCTCTTGTCTTCTTCTCAGAGGACAAGCTGATAGTGTCTCAGCTGGACGAAGAGTGTCATCTGTTGTCTCCACTCGTCTTTTATCTGCCCTTTTTCAAGCCTGATACCCCTCCCTGCCCCTTTTCTTCGGACAGATCTTCTGTCCGGAGCCCTTTTCTTCTTGCTTTAAGCCTTTTTTCTGCCTGTTGAAAATCTCATTTTCAAGCTTTTCTGTTTCTGGTCTTTGCCAGCCTTCACTTCTCCTTCCTAAATCTTTTTTTTTAAATCTTTTCCAGTCGTCTTTTCTGCTCTTGTGGATGCTCTTTCCGTCCCTTCGTCCCTTCTCTTTTCTTATCCTCTCAGTGTCCTGTCCTGTTTTTTGCCTGTCTGCGTTTTCTCATGTTTTCTCTCTTTCTCCACCCTGCTGCCTGTCCATCACAGTGATGTTGAGGTGATGATATACAGGAAGAGGGCTGTGGTAAAGCAGAGCAGAGTTGGACAGTAGGCTCCTTTATCCCACTGTAATGCACAAAGAGGACCCAGAGAGACGGGGGCCCCTCGACCACACTGAGAAGGATATGAGTGCTGAAACTGCAGGAGAAGGTCGAGGGCCCCTGTATAATACTGCTCCTGTAACGTACACGTGTGTTTTCCCTGTGACGAACTTTATTCTAATCCAATTTCCCCGACCTTAAACCCTAAAACGAATCTTGAATGTAAACCTTTCTCTTACGTTAAATAAACTCAACTCCAAGCTTATTCTTAACCTTAACACTAAGTCCAATCCTGACCTTAACCCCTTCACTTCTGCTCTAAACCTCCGACTCAAAGGGACTCTAGATGATTTCCTCTTAGTGTTTTTATTTTGTGAGCCGTCTCCAGACGGCGGCCCAAACTTTCACCTTTCCTCCTTAGTTTTTGCATCATGCAAACGGCCCACTGAAAAAGATAAAACAAAGATTTTAGCCTTGCTAGCAGCATGTTTGTCTGTTGCTCAGTCCACCACTGTGACCCACACTGGAATATCTCAACAACTACTGGATGGATTGCCATGAACTTGGTGCTCAGAGGATGAATCCTGCTGGCTTTGGTGAGACTTTACCTCTAGCGTCACAATGAGGTCAAAATATACATTTGTCCAATACTTTGGTTTATGACCAAATACCTGTTGCTATAGTAACACCAGTAATCTTTTACCATACTTCATCAAGAGAAAAAAGGAAAACAGATCATAAATCCATTAAACACATTGAATCAAACGAACAACCAGACAACACCACACTGAAGTCTGAAGTATTAAAGGAGGATTTATGTCTTTTTGGTCTTTTTGGTTTTGGTGAAAATGAAGCACTGTATTTAAATATTGTGAAGCAGGAATGAAGGCTGTGTTTCTGCTTATTATTTGACTTCAAACAATCACAAAACTGAGTGAATGTAGTGACAACAGACTGTTCTTCCTGTTTTTAGGTGGTAAAGAGAGCTTTTACTCAATGTGAACCAAAACAGCAAAATTGACCTTATGTTGCAAAAGAGTTAAAGTCAGTGAACTGTTTTCTTCAAGCGACAGAGTGGAGGAGGTGAAGGGTTTGAATGAAGAATGAAGGGGGGTTCCTACAGATGAGAGCCTAAGAATGGGCCCTTTCAGATGGCTTCTCATTCATCAGGAGGGATGGAAGGATGGAGGGAAAACGTGGCGGGCGTCAGTGTTTTGGGCACGTGAATCTCTCAGTTTGAAGTTTCTCCCACATGATAGAGATTAGGAGCCCGGAGACCGAATGGTCTTGTGTTTCTACCCTCTCCTTCCTCCTCTCTCACACATGTTTGTCTTGCTAATGATGAGGAAGAGGAGGAGAGGAAGGGAGAAAGAGCGCAGGAAGAGAGACACATGCCGTTTGGTTCCCCCCAGAATATCAGACACGTGAGGTGTGGAGGGAAGGCCTCCTTACGCTGCCTCACGGCTGCCTGCTGTCAGGGTGGTGGGTCGGCTGGATGATGCTGCCCAACAGTTTGGCCCAAGACCAAAAATGGACCCCTTGTTTTGTTTTAAAGTCCAAAAAAAAAAGGAACTTTTGCAGATACTCTTACAGTAATTGAAGCTCACATCATAGAAACATTTTGGGAAACTGAGGTGGTTCGAGGTACATTTTAGCCAGATGTTGAAAAGGTGTAAATGATGTCTTTCTGAAACGCCGCGGCTGCACAGTGATATTATCAGTAATGACACAAAGGCAAAAAACGTCATTATTAACCTGGTTGTAACTCCACCACTGCTCTGTATCACAAAGTAAATGAATGAATGAATATAATTAATGCCTGATACGGACGATCATGTTCGGTAGATGCATCTACATTACAGGTCCTGGTCCTGTGACACTAAACACTAAAACATGGTGTTCAAAGATGGCGCCCCCTTCTGTCCAGTGAAAGTTGCGCACCAAGCACATATGGTGACATAGTTCTTCGGCATCTTACTTTATTCTACACACACACACACACACACACACATATAACAGTCTTGTCGTTGAGCTCCTCTCAGGTCATTAAGTTAATATCTGCCTGCTGTTCAGTCTGAATATCTCTGCGATGTGATTAAAATCACAGAGAAAACTTGATGTAAACTCTCAGCTCATCTCTCTCATGACTTCTGATGATGCACCGCCACAAAATCAAACTGAGGTCTGGTCTGTATCTCACTAACACGCAGACAAACGTGCAGTCAGATGACTTTGTTCTGTGACTTGTAGCGACAGCGAAGAAAGAGCTTCCTCCCATCCTGTCTGGGCTGATGAGGAGTAGCCATGTTAAGAATGAGAAGTATGCAAGGGATGAAAAGGGAATGAAATTTGGGTTAACTATAGAGCAACACGGCCGTGTGGGAGGTCCTGTCATGCTTGTGTGATTATCTCCCGCTTCACTTGGTTGGAACAAAAGAGCTTTTTGGTTGTGCTTTTCACCACAAACTTAATTACTCATAACTTAACTTCCAAAGATCAAACATACAGTAGGAACAAAGTGCAGAACACAGTCGGCTGATGTCGGCTTTGTTGGTTTGTTCAGTTTCGCAGCTACCAGACACTTTAATTAATTGGATTAACATAAGATGGATGAGAGCTTTAAGGGACAAAGGGACAAAATGGGAGGCAGGCGTCGACGTGTTGGACGTGATCCGAAGGATTTTCGCCATCACTGCGCTCTGCAGTCTAGTGTTTATTAAATGTGTAGTACAGTAGAAGATCACAGGAACTTCCTAACACAAAACTAAATACAATGAAGCCCCTTATTCCTGAAGAAAGGGTCAGACTTCTTGGGAACACAAAGCTGTAGCAGAGCTGTTCTGCTAGTTTACAGTGGAAGCTTTGACTCCTACATGCGCCTCATGACAGAGTGTTTTTACATTCTTAACCTAAATCTCTCATACTTTTTTTCTGTGAGGTTTGCTCGGTCGAGTGCTCCGAGTCGGGTTCACCAAACCGTCTCAACAGAACAAACTTGATAAATTAATTAATAGTAATTAATAAGCGTGCCATCAGAGCAGCGCTGTACTGTTTGACATGAAGTTAGACGCTACAGAAGGTATTTAAAAATCAAAGTGGTCCATAAGTGAGATGGGAGGCGTGGCAGCCATGAAAATGGATGAAATAATATTGTACAGTAGGTGATGTCACACCGTCAGCTGTTATAGCGGATCACCTGCAGAAAGACCCCGAGGCGGCTGTCATATCTATACACATCTACAGTATATCTAAAACACTCATCAGTAAATTGGAAAGCCATGATGATGATGATGATGATGATGAATGGTGAATGGTGAACGTGTTTATGTCTGTTATATATTTCATTTTGGTGGATTTTGCTATTTAAACTGTTATAATTCATTCAAGTCAAGTCAAAGTTTGTTTTCCTCGTGGAGAAAAGCAGAAAAGGTCTGAACACTCGTACGTTTACAGAAAATACACAACAAATATGACAAAATTGGTTCTTAAATCACTCAAATGTGCAACAAATCTGTCGCTATGAGTGATTGTTGCATGAGGCCAATTGTGTGTTAATTGCAGGTGTTTCAGATAAACTTTCTCATTTATTTTGACTGCTACTTGAGACGTGCAGAGTTCACACTGGCAGTGAACTGAACACTAAAGTTATTTCAGCATGACGTAGTTTCCTTGTTATCCAAGGAAAGAATAGAATAACTAAACTGCAGTGAATTTCACTACCATGACAGGTAACAATAAATAATCACTTTCATGATATTTGATATTTTAAACCAGCCTGGTGCGTTACTTTCCTCACCGGTGCTATTTGATCATTTGTTTGTATAAGTTTTTATCATTTTGTCTAAACTGAACTCAACTGAAATGTGTTGAGTCTCTTACGTCACTCACCAAAGCTCTGATGGTAAAGTCATTGAAAACATTCAGAAAGATCCTCTGAGAGTCGCCTGTGCTGCTGTTTCACTGTGAATTATTACAGTTACAGTTGAGCAACAAAGTGCCATTCACACACACACACACACACACACACACACACACACACACACAGATGAATCACACTCAGATTACACTTCCGCTTCCATCTTTTCACAGAGTATTGAGTTGAAAGTCTCTCAAAGGATCAAATGGGAAGCAGACAGTGTTTCACTGCTTCCTGTCATAACACTCTGCCTTCAGCTCGCGTGTCCATTCTCCAGAAAAAACATCCTCCCGCTCACTGCCTTCACTCCGCCTATCACGCTGTGGCTCTCTGTGGCTCTCTGCAGCTCTCTGTGGCTCTCTGTGGCTCGCTCTGTAGCTCTATGTAGCTCTCTGTAGCTCTATGTAGCCCTCTGTGGCTCTATGTAGCTCTCTGTAGCTCTATGTAGCCCTCTGTGGCTCTATGTAGCTCTCTGTGGCTCTCTGTGGCTCTCTGTAGCTCTCTGTAGCTCTCTGTGGCCCTCTGTAGCCCTCTGTAGCCCTCTGTAGCTCTGTGTAGCTCTCTGTAGCCCTCTGTAGCTCTATGTGGCTCTCTGTAGCCCTCTGTGGCTCTCTGTAGCTCTCTGTAGCTCTATGTAGCCCTCTATGGCTCGCTCTGTAGCTCTATGTAGCCCTCTGTAGCTCTATGTGGCTCTCTGTGGCTCTATGTAGCCCTCTGTAGCTCTCTGTAGCCCTCTGTAGCTCTCTGTGGCTCTCTGTAGCTCTATGTAGCCTTATGTAGCTCTCTGTGGCTCTCTGTAGCTCTATGTAGCCCTCTGTGGCTCTATGTAGCTCTATGTAGCCTTATGTAGCTCTCTGTGGCCCTCTGTAGCTCTATGTAGCCCTCTGTGGCTCTCTGTAGCTCTATGTAGCCTTATGTAGCTCTCTGTGGCCCTCTGTAGCCCTCTGTAGCCCTCTGTAGCTCTATGTAGCCTTATGTAGCTCTCTGTAGCTCTCTGTAGCTCTATGTAGCCCTCTGTGGCTCTCTGTAGCTCTCTGTAGCTCTCTGTGGCTCTCTGTAGCTCTATGTAGCTCTCTGTGGCTCTCTGTAGCTCTCTGTAGCCCTCTGTGGCTCTCTGTAGCTCTCTGTAGCCCTCTGTAGCTCTCTGTGGCTCTCTGTAGCCCTCTGTAGCTCTCTGTAGCTCTATGTGGCTCTCTGTAGCTCTCTGTAGCCCTCTGTGGCTCTATGTAGCTCTCTGTAGCTCTATCGCTGCTGACGGAAAGAGTCACGCTCTACAGTGTCTGTTTTCCTCAAGTGGGAATCCTTTCTTGGATGGTGCACGTGGAGAGAGTGCTGCACAATCAGATGCACCTAATGCATTGATTTGAGTTCAGAGACAACACTTGGAAGACGGGAGGGAATGAGCGTATAAAGTGATACGTGGCATAAAAAACATGGTCCCGGTGTTATGTCATTTCTCCAGAAACATGTTGTTGACAGCTATCACACCCCGAATGTCACCTTTTCTTAACAAATCTGTATTTATTTACTATGCAAGACATCTTCATAATTATCTTGTTGACAGTTAAATCTGTCCAGCATATCTATTAAATATTCTGGTCCAATAAACTTTAGATTAAGAGGACAAAGAGGGAATATCGTGGTCCTCAGTTCATTGACACGGGACCAGCACTGATCCAAAACCAAAGAAGCAGTTTCTTGCTGTGATCTCTACCTGATAATCAGACTCGGCTAACTCTGCATGAAGAGGTGGAAATTGGCTCTGGTGAACTCCTGATGGATGGTCTCTAACAGGACGTCGTCCTCCTGGCCCCCTTCCATCCCTCCCTCTCTCTTCCCTCCTCCAGCTGCCCCTCGGACATGCGGCGGCGGCGGCTGGAGCTCAGGGGTGTAGGTGAAACTGAAGGACGTGCGATAAATCAGGCCGTCCAATCGGATGAGAGACAGAGGGACGGTGATGATGCGTCGCAGACAGCGCCAACCGTCACTGAACACGGAGACGTCGGGAACGACGCAGAGCAGAGATTTAGGAGACCTGAGAAGAAAAACAAGGGAAAGAACGAAAGGAGATGTCAGATCCTTCATCTCCACTAGATTAAGTAAAGGTTAAATTAGTAGCCATGACAGTCCGAATGTTAAGTTACATCCTGTCAACATCCTATTCGTCAACACACTCGCTGGTTGTTATAAGGACGTAACTGGTGGCACCAATTTAAGAATGATAAACCAGAAAACCCCCCATGGCCTGGGAGAAAGACAGAATGGTTGATCACAACATTTTCCAGTTCAAATAAGTACAGCAAATTAATCTAATCAACATCTTTATATTAACGCTGGATCACATGACTATTACTATGTGAAAGGTCACCTGACTCTCAGCTCAAGACAGCTTTATTGTGTCTCGTTGCTTTGTTTTGTTCAGTCTCCGGCAGCAGGCAGCTGTTTTGCTGTTTGCTAACGCGTCAACTTTCTCATTAAAAACGACAAACCAGACAAAACTTAGTGACCCAGAGAGCAAAAATGCTCCAAATGAAGTAAGCAATCATGTAATTCACTTTTTTACTGTATACTGCTGCACACTAACAGACGGACGAGGCAATGTTTAACTACATGGACACAAAATGTGCAAAGAGAAAGAAAACAAAAAGCCAAAGAAAACAAGTGATTTTGGTGAGATTGGCTCTCCGGGAGGCTCTTTCAAAGTGAGGGCGCAACAAAAGCAACAAGAGTGAAAATACAGAAAAATAAACCATGGAAGTAGATAATTACAGGATTATGTCACAGACTAAACATAATTCTGTGGTTGATATGAAATACTAGCGAGCAGCAGAAACTGTGAATGCCCTTCTATAACGTTTTTCATTTGAACCTATACTACACCTCTGCCGTGCAGCGAGGGATCATGTTCCTAATTGGCTGCAGCTTCTCATACAAACAGCACATTGTGGCCGACTGTGTTATATAAATACGGCCTTCCTCTGCCGAGCTGCCGGCGATGGGAGGAATATTTGCAGAAGCTCGTGGCGAGCCGCTCTCAGCCGGAGACCCTGACTTACGATGCCTCAGCACTTCAGGTGTGGGGTCTGAGGTGGATTCTGACGTCAGAGAGGTTGTTTTGCTTCGGGATGCGTCACATGAGATCCTGTGAGGGGACGCCTGGACGTCAAGTTCTTCTGTAACGTACAGACTCCCACACAAGAGTTAGAGAGAGGATTGTTCCCTGTAAGCCGAGCTGAGTTCCTCCAAGTGATGTTTGAATATAACATAAGCCCCTTTATGCTTCTCAGGTCCAGTCTTGGCTTGGACTCTCAAAACGAATGAATGCAGGTAAACAGGAAAGTTCAGTAAAATTGAATGTCGCGACTGACGAGAATATTTTTGGTCAAACTTGTTGGGAAAACTGCCCGTCGTCTTTCCCGAATGATGTTCAGAATTTTGTCCTGAACAAATGAGGAGATTCTTTTCCTAAACGAAGTCAGAAACAGAATAAAGAAGTGAAACTTTGATAATCGAATAATCACCTCAGTCATTTTTCAAGCAAAGCGGTTACGGCTTCTCCACGTTGAGGACTTGTTGCCTTTCTTTGCTGTAAATGAATGTAAACTGAATATCTTCTGGTTTTTGACTGTTGGTCGGACAAAACAAGACATTTGAAGACGTCACCTTGGACTCTGGAGTCTGGGAGAGACATTTTTCATTATAGATCAATCTTTTGATCAACAAAATGATCTGCAGATGAAAATAATAAGTGTTTTTTGTTCTGCAGGTCAGTTATGCATCAAACTTATTGTCCAAGCAACTCAAAATCAGACATCTTTTCCTAAAACATGCCACAGTTTTCAGCAGGACAGACATGGCAGCACGTCTGTTGCGCTTTATTGAAATACCTCAAGAAACAGCAAAATAACTGCTTTCACATTGTGGGTCAAATGAAATATAATTTGGTTTAAACCTGTTTGGTTACATAATATTTGATGTGGAAGTGCCACTTAATTTGCCATAAAAAGCGCCAACTTTTATGAGCCGCCAGCTTCACAGACCTGAGCGGTCTCACTTAAACAAGACTAAATCTTTAATTTGCCCTTTGTGCTGCTCAGCTCTACACCTGGTGCCTCTGTGGTGAAGCAGCATGAGAGCGAACGGCACGAAACAGTCATAAATGAAAAAATAGGGCCTCTCAAACTAATCGTTAAAGCAAAAATCCACCTAAAAACAGAAGCGTCTCGTGCGATCACCTTACTTATTAACTGAAAAAGTCGCCTGAAGGTTGATGTTTGAATGTAAAGAATCAAGTTCAGACTCTGTAAAGTTAGTCCACTATAGGAGACCAACTTCTGGCACTTTGAGCTCAAACTGATAAAAATAATGTTTCACCAGTTTTTGTTCATCAAAAGAATAATACATTTAAAAAATGTATGAATGTGAACGACTGATACGAGGTATTTTTCCCAGCTTTGCAGCAGCTTATGAAGGCAACCAGACAACAGAGCAGCAGGCCAATAAAAGTATAATGACAACTGCTGTCTACAGGTAATATTGTGCTGTGCGCTTGTTAATAGACCTGTGTTTATATTTCTTCCCTCCTTTTTGGTTTCTGGGTCAACTTCTTCAAAAGAAGCTTAAAAAACAGTCACACAGTTTCAGTCCGTCAGTTCCCTAATTAGTTTGATGAGCTTTATAAGCTCCGTTAGCTCTGAACTGTTCTGAAAATACAATCATAATAATATCTCCTCTCTCTTCATCTCCCTCTCAACCTCCTCGCTGATCAGTTCTCATCGTCTCTTCTTACTGTCTGCTCTCCTCTCTCCACTCACTTGAACATGGTCTCAGTCTCGCTGTTTCCGAACCAGACTTTGAGATGAGGGCTGAAGTTTTCTCCTTGGATCTCCAACATGGCAACGTGTCCTCCGCCGTTCACCTGCAGCAACACACACACACACACACACACACACACAACTCACAGGTTTGTTTTTCTTTTCAGCTGCACACACCCGGCTCACTTTACCACATAATGATGAAGAAACAAACGCAGGTAACACATGGTGATGGATTATCTCCTGTATGTCAAGCCAGTCACAGTCTTTGGTGGTGAAATCAATAAAAAAAACTTTAACCTTTAATCCAGAAAGTGGAAACTGGTTGATTTAAATGTTAAAGGCCTTGAGCATCCATGAAGGAGCTGGTGTAAAATCACCTGCTGTTTATGTTCTGTATCAGTGATGACTGATCAAGGCCCCTGACTTCACTATAGACTCAACGAATCAATAAAATCAATAAAAGAATGCTGTTTCCTTCCCGTACAAACCTCATGGAGCCTATTTGAAAATTATTTTTGTGCCGTACATTTCTGGAGAAGACAGTTTGTCCGACAGCTGCTTCTGTCGTTAGTGACGGAGGTCTGAGTTGGTGCGGACTGAACGGATCGACGCTTTAATCTCACATCCTCAGCTGTGTCCTATGTGTCTTCTGACGACGAAAACAGAACAGATACAAGAACCACACAGAGTCCCTGTGTGTGTGTGTGTGTGTGTGTGTGTGTGTGTGTGTGCGCTACACTAACTCACCTCTAACCCAGTGATAACAGGAAAAGGAGTGACAGGTGTCTGGATGCAGGCCAGACCCTGATTAAAGGTGAACTCCACTGCTTCCACTCCGATGATGGTCCAGCAGGCTCCGTCGTTCAGCACCACTCGGCTGGGGTCCCTGACACTGGAGGGGGCCTGGAGGAGACGGAGAGAGGGAAGAGGAGGATGAGCGTCGGCAGGGAGGCATTGGGAGAAGGAGGGAGTGGAGACAGAGAGGGAACAGAAAGAAGAGTCTCACCTGGTACTGTATGATGGTGTCATTGGATAAACACAGGTACGCGTGTGGATTGTCTCTGAACTGGAAGGCACATTTGTGGAGCTGAGAAACCGGCTCGTCCACGTCTAAGATGGCGTGCTGCTTGTTGACCTTGCGGATCACCTGGAGACATGAACAGGATGAAGGAAAAGCCAAATCAATAAGTCTCCATCGAAAATGTTGTCCTCTGAATAGTCAAACGGATTCTTTCTGTTGATACCAGGATTATCGGGGGGCTCTTAGAGTTGTCACTAATATGGAGTCTTGTAAAGGGACAACATTATTGCATTTCCTGACAGGAAAGTGTCTCTTTCAGTGTCTCCTAAAACATAAATTCATCTTGACTGAGACTGAGAGTCTGCAGCCAGAAGACTCATCCACTAGAGGCCATAAATGTCAGTAATAATAGTTGTTGAGATCTTTCAGTCTGGACCAAAGTGGAGGACCAAAACAGACTGACATTGCCATCCAGAGAGCCGTGCCACTGAGAAGGAACATCATCTGCCGCTGGAGGGATGTTTGGACTCCTTTTTGGGGGTCTTTTTCACTTTTATTGGAAAGCTGCTACAACAAAGACAAACAGGAAACAAGGGGAGAGAGACGGCAGGACAAAGGTCCCTTACCCATTCAGGTACCAGGACACCGCAAGCTCCTGTATGATCTCTTTGCTTCATTATTTATTTGTGCTTTGAGACTTTACAACTCAAAATAATTTGCTTCTGTAAGAGGGGGGCATCTTCCTCCCAACAGAAGGAGGTTCATTGCAAACTTCGTAGAGTCTCATGTGGGTTAAGTGAGAACTGGGTTTCTTTCCATACTGGATCCTTAATATAACACAACTCCTAGGCCTCTTGAGGGCAATAACAAAGCTTAAAAAACTAAGAAAAGATGACTGTAACTGAGTGTAATCTCGCTGCTCTCTGTGTTCATAAAGCTGCACACATTACATCAAGAGGAAGAGAGGTTGTTTAGGATCATCAGTCAGGTCAAAAGATACAGAAGCTGGCTGGATGAAAATAACAAAGTGTCCCCAAAACAACAAAACTAGTCTATGTTATATAAATGTACAGTATGAGGAGAGAAGAAACTTTAAAATGAAACGACACATCTGTCTGAGATACCACAGCTGTCTACAGGAACGGTTCTTTGATGGGATTTTAAAAAGGTGGATACTCCGGTGGTCTGTGCGTCACTGGAGGTTCCACAATGAATTACTTCTGGTATCTGCAGACCTTGAGCCCAAATCCTAAGCATTAACACATTCAAACACACCCTTCACTGCACCGCACGCAGAATATTAAAACACTCTGTTCTCATATTTAAGTCTTTCCACAGCTGCTGATCCAGCTGAACTCTTTGGTCGGCACGTCCACCTTCACCTCCTCGGTGCCTGAACCGCCGACCACAACCAAACAACAGAACCAAGCTACTTGTCACGCAAACGACTCAGCAGGAAAAGTTTCAAACAAACCGTGCAGCAAAAGGCCTCAACCACAAAAACATATAGAGGTGTAGTGTGTGGATATACCTTCGCCGTCTCCCACCGGGCGGCAGCTGAGGTTGTTATGACAGCAGTTTAGGGGGTACGGAGACTGCTGAGCCAATTGTGACAAGTATAACTTCAACTGGAGGACGGCCTCAACAATAACAGCATTTTTGGGATTAGCAGGTTATATAACACCTGCACAGACACACATCTGTAAGACATATAGGATCAGAGTGGAGATTACACTTTGACTTTGTGGTTAAAACGTTGGATAATCAAACAAGCCGGCTACACTTGAGGTGGTGGGAATGTAGTGTCTTGCTCAAGGACACGTCAGCATTCTTAGAGTCACGGGGATATAAACACAGATTCTCAGTGAAATAGAAGCATTTTCTAGATTCCTCATTGTTATTGTTTTAATTTCCTGAGCTGAGCTACGATGATGATGATGATGTGCGGACAGTCAGCCGGCTTCAGTTCATCACTGCTGAACATTTCAGGGTCATTTTCTCTCAGAGGTCACTTTGCTTAGCACGTAAATGCAAGTATGATATAAGACATTCAATCATATTTTTTTTACAACTGGATTAAATACCTGACAGACAATGTTTCACCACTAAGCTCTGTAATCATGTGTTGTTTATGTTATCTCATCAACACGATGTAATGTTATGAACGGTGACACCAAAGCAGAAAAACAAGATGATTTAACAGTTTAAAGCTTGCAGCTAATGTTCGGTATTTAGATGCGATGGGAGGCCGTGGCTCTGCAGAACACAGACACATTTCAAAGACCTAATGTCATACAAGATGTTTCAAACATTGAACTCAAATGATTAAACTTCCTAAAAGGTTGAACTTCACAAAGTTGGAGGCAACTCTTCTGAAGAGTAAGACTGAAGTAACACCTCTGCCTCCTCTGATGATGGTTTTGAAGTAAATAAAATAAGAACAGTCCACGCTAGCTGCTCTGTGAGGCTATACGTCAGCGCAGTGGCCCTTTGAGCTGAAAGCTAACAACATGTGGGTTAAGTGAGAGCTTGGTTTCTCTCCTTACTGCGTCCTTAATATAACACAACTCCTAGGCCTCTTGAGGGCAATAACAAAGCTTAAAAAACTAAGAAAAGATGACTGTAACTGAGTGCTGCACACATTACATCAAGAGGAAGAGAGGTTGTTTAGGATCATCAGTCAGGTACAGAAGACTTTTAAATGAAAGGACACATCTGTCTGAGATACCACAGCTGTATACAGGAAGCTGACAGAGCTACGGTTCACAATGAGGCGGCCGCGTAGTTTAGAGTTACGATGCCAACCATGATTCACAAAGTTCCCCCGAAACAGCAAACGTGCTGCAGTAACTTCATTCTCATCCTCTTCAAGAACAAGGGAACGTGTTGTTTTACACATCTCGTCTTTAAACGCGACATGAATACATGTAGTACAGTTACAATGAACTGGACATGGACTCCAGAAGGCATACATTAGTGTGTGTGTGTGTGTGTGTGTGTGTGTGTGTGTGTGTGTGTGTGTGTGTGTGTGTGTGTGTGTGTTACCGTGGGTGGCAGTGCTACTCCAGACTCTGTGCAAACTAACTGGACCACACAGCCGTAACAGATGAAGCCTTCGCTCAGCACAAAGTCTCCTTGGTCAACACGCTGGTCCTCCACTACACACACACACACACACACACACACACACACACACACACACACACACACACACAAACACACACTTTGTAATTTAGATCTCTGAACATAAAGTCATTACAGTCTTATTAAATCTTTTCCCATAAAAAACATTTTTCCCGAGATGGCTTACTTTCCCACCAACAGATGAATAAGGACAAATAGACAGTGTGTGTGTGTGTGTGTGTGTGTGTGTGTGTGTGTGTGTGTGTGGTGATAGCAGAGAGGAGTCCAGACGGATGAATGACTGAGGTTTAGGTCTTGGTGGTGGGAGGTCCGTGCACCCCGGGCACCGTGTTAAATAAATAACCTCACAGATCTTCAGGCCGGCTGGTCCAGACGTGTGTGAGGGAAACGCTGCTGAGTAACAGTGAGTGTATTAATGCCGGGTGGCCGAGCGGTGAGAGGAGCCATCTAGTGACTGGAAGGCCAGTGGGCATCCCTGTTTCTGTGTCTGAACTCCTGATGTTGACTCCACCCGCCTGACACCTCCGGTTACACAGATGTGTAGATGTCAGATATGTGAGGGGATTATAAACTACCATGTTTATAGTTGTAGCATAGAGGACATCAGAAAAAACTGTCTTAGTCCACCCCTCTATTCATTTTCTTGGCAGCTTCTCCTGTTTCGGGGTTCAGCATGCACTGGGCAAGAGAAGAGGTCCGCCCTGCTCAGGTCAGCAGTCTGTCACAAGGTTTATAATAAATGATTGATCACAATAAGAAATTCAATCTGCCCGTCAGATTTATATAGATAGAGCTTTCTTCTACTTTTGCTCCTTTGGTTAATTAATAGGCCATAAAAGGACGTTTAATGTGTGCAGTTATTGTGAATATATGTAGAGCTGGGGCTAGTCAGAAAGTCAGAAAGTCAAGTCAGGGATGGACTGACAATATGACCTCTTACAGTATGACATAAGTCAGTGTGTGACAAAGAAGCTGTTAACACACACACACACACACACACATATATTTACCCATGGTGATGGTGAAGGCTGTCCACTGTCTGGCGCTGGCTATGAAAGCTCCTCTGTCCACTGAGAGGTAACGAGTGCTGACCGTCTGTGAGCGCAAACGGTTGAACAAAGCTACTCTGGAGCACGATGAGATACACACTGAAAACACACACACACACACAGATACTGTAAAGACTAATAAAACTGACACACACACACACATAGAAACACACACTGTACAACACAGAACTGGGACTCAGACTTAGGTCCCCTTTTTGCCTGCAGGAATGTGCATTTTATTGGTTGATGCATCACTTGCAACCTGTGAGACATGCGCGCGCACACACACACACACACACACACACACACACACACACACACACACACACACACACACACACACACACACACACACACACACACACACAGGGTGGGTCAGTCTCTCACAGTAACCTGAGCGATCTGCGTCACCTGATCTGCTGTCTCAGCTGCCAGCTCAGAGTGATGTCTCCCTTTAGTGTGTGTGTGTGTGTGTGTGTGTGTGTGTGTGTGTGTGTGTGAGTGTGAGTGAGTGAGTGAGTGAGTGAGTGAGTGAGTGAGTGTGTGTGTGTGTGCGCGTAACTGAATGAGATCTGACCTGCAGTGACCCAACAGTGTAGAGACATAACAACCAGCTGTCAATCACTCAGTCTCTGGAGGTTTAGGATGTGAAACATTTGTTATCATGAAACACTTTAAAAATGTGTAGATTTGATTAAACTACAAGAAATGTACTGATATTAGATATTATATATTAGTTAATATTTATCTTTCTATGCAATATAAAAATACTAATTCTAACCATTCTTTACTTTGCTTTTATTTTGTAAACACTTCATTTCCTTCCCTGTAAGCCTGTTACTTTCACTGAGCCCGCTGTTATTCATCCACCATCTATTCACTCTGTGTTGTTTCTCACTTTGCTTCGAAGAGCAAGAAGACGCATGAAAGCTCCAGCTGATAAGATTTCAGAAAATGTTATTTAATCTACTGGATTAAAGAGAGGAAAAAAAGTCTAAAATACACAGACGTTGAGACTCACGGTCGGCATTCTTCATGGACTGTCTCTTCTGGGAGGGTTTGGAGATGACTTTGATCATCCTGCTGTGGAACGAACCCACTTCCTGTCTGTTGCCCAGGAAGAGTCGCAGCAACAGGCAGAAATGCTTCCTCTTGTCCTGATCAGAGATGAAGAGGGACTTGGCACAGGCAAACATCTGATGTAGAGAGACGAGAGCAGGATGTGGACTGACACTTTGTTCAAACACTGGAGACGAAGCATGTTGATGACATTTAATCCATGTTCAGATGCACTACAGTGTCAGAAGATGGAGACTCAGGAATACTGTGCAGGTGAAGAGATCAGTCTTTGTAATTGGAGGTGATTCTTGTAATAGTTTACTGAAAGACAATAACGTGTCCTGGTGATGCAGATGTAGGATGTCTCTGTTTCTTGTGTCCTCAGCCAGTAAATAAGGAAGAGGCCCGTGAACACACACGGTGTGTTTACAACAGCGTAGCTTTTCTGTCAGACACGACTGTTTGTCGAGTCAACAGCGGTCTGTAATAAAAGAGGTGAATGTCTCGTCTGGGTAAACACAGAGCGGCCCGTCGCTCAGACACAACAGGCTGCAGGTCTGAGTTCAGCAGCAGTTCAGGATCCCATCACGCACTCGTCTAACGCTGCTGGTTCGACCTCGAGACCGCTAATCAACATGAATCAAAGCTCAATCGTCATCAATGTTTTGTTCTGGTTGCACAAAAAAAACAACAAAACTTTTCAGTCGCAAGTTAAAATAAAATAAGGCTGAAGACTGAAACCTACAAAGACGAGACAAACCACCTTAAAGACTGTTTCTGCTGACCTGCACAGATTTGTTTGACTGTCAGGAAGGAGCACAAACCTGACGACTGAGCTAATATACCAGACAACAACGCTGGACCACTGGTCAGTCACCACTGGAGGTAGACGACCCTGCAAATCCCACGCAAACGCCAACTGTCACGTGTTCTTTCACCAAAACAAACATGGACGCCAACCAGCTTCTTGCCCAGTTAACATGCAGTAACATTTGTACAGAAAAGGCCAAGAATACAGCAAAGTGTGGGTGAGATCCAGGATGGAGAGCCTGCGACACATAAGCGTTATGATCAAACATGTTTAAAACAGTCTTTATGACGACGACTGGATCTGAAGACTTCAGACTCTTTACACATCACACACTATATGATTTTAACAACACCAGCTGTACCAGACTGGAACAGATCCGGTCCAACTTGGTCCCATCGGCCGCAGGACTGTGGAAACCTTTTTCTCCAACTTTTTCAAGTGTGTTTGTGTCTCATGATTTAGTGTCCTTCCGCATCGTCACACGTTGTTGGACTGATGAAGGACGTAAAGGCTGCTTGAAACAAACAAGTTTGTAAGACGCGTTGTCTGAAAACAAAAGTGTGTTTGTAGCTGAGTGAAAACCCTCGAAGTCCGGGTGAAAAGTCTGACCTCACAGAGACACAATGGGTTGTTTAAATGGGGATAACGGAGCACATTATCAGTTTTTATACACATGAGTGATGGAAGTATTGTCTCATTGTCTCTCACACAGTGTAAAGTGCGTGTGATTGTTGGTTTCAGAAAGTTGTTGTCGGAGAGGTGGGGAGGCCTTTTGTGGCCATTGTACCTGTTTGCCAGTGGATGGCTGAAAGATCTCTCCTTTATTTGTAAAAAATTGTTTTTGTTTTCACAGTAAAACATTTAATATTTGTTTATACTGATAACGTGTGGAAATTAAAAACCTACAAATTCTATGAGGCTACAAACACATAAACATGGATCTGGCTGCTGAGGACGGAGAAGGAGTCTGCATGCAGCAGAACGAGCTGCTGTCTGGAGAGGAATTTAGGGGATAATTTAGCCGGGACAAAAGGCCAGTTTAAACTTTCCGAAAATTGGTGTCTCTGTCATTGAAGGAATTTGACTGACGTTAAACACAGCAGAAAGGTTTGCACATGGCGTTAGATCAGATGAATCACACACAGTTCTCTCACCCTGGAGTTTGGCTGGTAATCGAAGAGCAGTTTGAACGTGTCTGCCTGGGACTGACTGGAGCTGTCCAGACACATATAACCACACACTCGATACACAGAGTCTCCGTGGCCGGCCTCTGGAGGGGGACGACAGGAAGACAGCCGAGAAATGGAAAAAGAAGAAACAATAACAACGGAGGGAGGATGAGGAAGGTAGCACATTTCAAAGAGTTGTATTCAATGTTTTCTTCTCAAATTAACAGTGTTAGTTTCTTCACCTTTCAGATGGTCCTGCATGACTCTCCATCCGTGGCCGCTGATGTAAACACAAGGAGGAGGGCAGAAGAACCTGTGAGTAATGTAACAGCACAGACAACAGTCCATAAAAGTCAAGAAGAGCTCCTTCTGAACGGCTCT
This sequence comes from Enoplosus armatus, assembly GCF_043641665.1. Taxonomy (NCBI): domain Eukaryota; kingdom Metazoa; phylum Chordata; class Actinopteri; order Centrarchiformes; family Enoplosidae; genus Enoplosus; species Enoplosus armatus. The sequence goes on along the minus strand of NC_092182.1, from coordinate 26,403,711 downwards.
GAAACAGCACTCACTACAGGAGACAAGTGAAAGGATCTTTAAAGCACGTGAATCTCTCCTGTATCAACAGTACAGTAAACAGCACTGTACGTCACCTCTGGGGGGGGGTCAGAGGTGTTTCACTCTGAGCTAAGGGTGTATTTTGAGTTTGTTGCACGTTTGTTCAGCTAAATGTCTGAAAATGATCGAACCGTTTCTCGTTGCCGTAGGACTTCTGAGCGACCTTGGCGTGCAGGATGGTGACACTCTGGTCTGCGTGAGCTTCTCTTCCTGGGTCCCTCGTTGTTCCCAGTAACTGACAGCCTTGAAACCCCTGGTCCAGTCTCCTGATTGGACAAGAAGGCCGTCAGTCACAAACATCCAGGAAACACTGGTTGACCTGAACGTACTGCTGATCTGAAGACAGTCAGAATCAACCCTGAGCGGTGATGCGTTCACTTACTGTTGTACATACTAAAGTGAATTTGAAGGGTGATGCGTTCGCTTACTGTTGTACATACTGAAGTGAATTTGAAGGGTGATGCGTTCGCTTACTGTTGTACATACTAAAGTGAATTTGAAAGGTGAAGCGTTCGCTTACTGTTGTACATACTGAAGTGAAGTTGAACGGTGATGCGTTCGCTTACTGTTGTACATACTAAAGTTAATTTGAAAGGTGATGCGTTCACTTACTGTTGTACATACTGAAGTGAATTTGAAAGGTGATGCGTTCGCTTACTGTTGTACATACTAAAGTTAATTTGAAAGGTGATGCGTTCACTTACTGTTGTACATACTGAAGTAACGTTGAACGGTGATGCGTTCGCTTACTATTGTACATACTGAGGTGAAGAAACAGGTCTTACTGTAAACTGCTCTCACTTTTCCTCATGAGGACATAAAGTATCTCAGACTAAACACACAGTTATCATCTCCAGACCCTCCATCCATCTTCATAATGGACTTAGTGGCAGTGAGACATAAATAAAGACGTGCCAAAGATAGTTTCCAATATGACAGAAGATGGAGGGATGTGTTAACACTGCCTTACTGACACATTAAACAATGGATTGTATTTATACATCTTGAAAGTGTCCACCAAAACCAACACTTCTCTACAAATGTAATTAATCTACCAAATTAATATTATTTTACAGCAGAAATGACTAGTTACTTTAGGAGGAAATTAAATCAACTAACTGATTAAAAAGCTGATTGCTGAACTTTTGGAATATAAAACCCCATTTAAGGGAATTAGATGTCTGTTTTTCTTTTTTCACAAAATAATTTGGTTATTTTATTTGTTCAGATTGATTATCATTTGTTTGCTTACTTCATTCAAATGTACAACAACAGATCAAAAGTCGTATTCACCGTCATCACATATTTGGACATTTTGTGTTTTGACAGCAGCAGAGTGAACGACAGGTACGTATTTATGAGAACAAAGCTGAACTAATTGGGACAAAAGGCAGTTGTGGGAATCACAATTCAATTTACACAAAATCATTCAGGATCATTCAATTCGAAAACTAAACAGGAACAAAACTCCTTCCTTCTAGATTTCCTATAATCCACTTACTGTATTCTTACTGTTTGTCATATTTTTGTTGGCGATTAGATTCAAACAGAAACATTGTCTGCAAACTCATCTGTGTGATTAGATTTAAAATGAACTGAGCAGCAGGAAAGTGAGTGAAAGAACAGCAACATTATCGGACTGAGTGGCCCCGTGTAGCTCTGCTAACAATAGCAGCTGTCACATTAGCTGTGTTTTCTCTCTGCAGTAAGGATGTAATGAGGAGTTCCTACCCCGGGGCCTGGAGTCTGGAATGCTTCTCATAACGAAGACTGTTGACACGAGAGGAGGAGAGGAAGAAGGGATGAAGAGATATAGCAGAGTTTTGTGGCTGATGACAACAACAAAAAAAACGTTTGCGACAAACCAGGAGAAAATAAACAGTGTATTGTTGCATAAAGCAGGATTAACACATGCAGAAACGCGTCGATGCGAACAAAGTCACCTCAGTATACAATCGTCTTGATAATGACTGAAATGAAGCAAAGCTGTACTGAAATATTGTTCAATAAAGAAACACGCTTGTTCGGTTATCCACCCTGTCCAGAAATAGTCCGGCACATTAAACCACAACTTGTTGTTACTACTCTTTAGTTTTCGTACAGATTACACAAAAGATACAGCGTGTTAATTTGTGAGGTTTAGAGGTGCTGGTTGGTTGTTTCCCTTTGTTTGCAGTCTTTAGGCTAAGCTAAGCTAACAGTACCGTGCAGTACATGAGAGCGGTATTCATCTGAACATCTAACTCTCAGTAAGGAAGCAAATAAGTTGTCGACTATTCTTTTAAATAAACCGGACAAAGAACATGACACGACTTCATGACGACAGCGACTTTTACACCGAGAGACAAACTCTAAACTTTAAGCTACTTGTTCAACAAGTGTCAGAGAATTTAGTTTCCAGCCCTTCCAGTCGCAACGCTTTGAGAACACACGACTGATCAGACACTCATCCAGAGGCTACGGGGGTCAAAACTAAACAACAAGGGTCCACGTTCTGTTTCAACAGGACCAACTGAGCATCTTTGCACTGGTCTCTCACATCACAGTGTAAGATACTGCTGATCTGTCCCCTTTTATACAAAACAGATTCAGTGTTTTTTCAGGCGGCAGAAGATGTTGTGACATTTCAAACCATTAAAGGGGGACTGTTAAAATTGGAAACACTGACATGTTGATTTGCACCTAAAACGCTGAGTACTAAACACAGCACACCAAGCTGCAAACTAAACTCTCAAAACACCGAGATAAAACTGTGGTCTGTCTTTTAGTCACACGAACATCCTCTCCACGCTTTCTTTGCACATTCAACACGTAGTCGAAACGCAACGAGACTCACAGTATCAGTGTTGATGTTTAAGTCTTGGGGAGTCCTCACATCTGGATGTAACTGAAACGTCCCCGCTTTTTAAGATCATTTGTTCACGTGTTCTGCACAGTAACATGAGCTACACTCGTGTATCTCTCACCTGATTCCTGCCCTCACAGCGAGGACTCAGAGCAGAGCGGGCTGCTCCTTGTATGGGAGGAAAGTCTGCTTGGTGATACTGAATGTTTTGTTCATATATGAGGGGGATCCCACTGACCCGGTACACCTCCCTCCACAGGTCACAGTTCAGGGTTCACACTTGACTGGCTGTGTGTGTGTGTGAGCAGTCACCAGGGTGCCAGCAGTAGTCTAAATTAGACCTTCCCCTCTTCAAAGGTCAGAGGTCAGTGTGTCGGGAGCTCAGACTCTCTGGCATTTCACACCGGGAACACAGAATGGACAGAATAAAGACAGCGGGGAGGGGAGTGGAGGAATGCACTTTGTGAATCTTCTGGTGCAGAGGCTGTTCTGGTAGCAGTGGTTGAAAGTTTTAACGACTACAATCATCATTAGCACGAATCAACAGGTGCCAGTGTTCCTGCTGAAGTTTCAGACATGAAACATGAAACATTGCTTCATCTGTCTGTTAAAGTGAAGCTTTAGTCATTCAGACTGAAGGCGTTTGTTACATTAATGTTCCTAAACAGCGATCAATTAAAGTTATCAACGAATACGTTTGTTTCCTGTTCTCGCTCAGGCTGTGAGCGCGTTCACATGTTTATGATCAGGTTGTCGGAGTATCACGGTGATGTGCTGCACATGTCAACACAATATCCTGGTTCCAGAAACCTGGATAAGCCCTTAGACCCTATCCTGGTTTTAAGAAACCTGGTACTCGTGGTCGCAGGTCCGTCATCAACTCAAGTGAAGCAGTAGTCGGTCAGTAAAACAAGAAATATGATGGTAAATCATGTCATGATGCTCAACATGCTGAAATAAAGGGAAAGTCTGACTTCAGTTATGCAGCACAGATCATATCATTGTTTTGTTGTTCTTGGTTTCCAGATGGAGAAACTAAATCCAGCAGAAACCAAAATGAGCTCATCCTCAACTGTTGAAGTGATCCAGTCGGTACAGAAACGAGCAGCTGGTGTTGAGGAATGAAGAAACACCTGAATCTGAAACCTGAACACTGTAACGATCATGTGTACGGGGTTTGATTAAGACACTTCCTGAATATGATCAATTGATTGATTTTGAAACCTTATTTTGCCATCGATGGCCATCCTGACTGTGGGGGACATTCGTCACGTTAAATATTTCAACAATTGCCACATTTAATGTTATTAGACATGGACTCTGCTGCCGATTTTTGTTTGTTTTTGTCTTCAAGTTAAGCTCAAAGTTCCATCATTTGTTAATGAGACTTTATTCTTCTGACACATTTATTTACAGTGATCTTAGTTAAGCAAACCAGACATTTAATCTCACTGTGTTTTCTAACCTTGTTCAGTTCAGCTGCGCTGAAAGTGTTTCTGACATGTTTGTCTGTCCGACCGAGAGAAATCACCATCGTGACAGCTTTGAATCAGTGTTTCTTCTTTCTTTTTTGTAAACCTACGGTCAAATTTAAAAATACACGAAAATACACAGTGACTGATTGAAACGTGATGTCTGAGAGGTACAAAATCAGAAGCTCCAGATCACCACACTTTGAAGATGAAGTGTACAGAAACATTTAAAGTCCCATTCTGTCTGTCTGTGGTTGCATGTTTCCATGGTGGTCCATCGTGAAGTAATGATGGTGACAGAAAGTCACCCACAAACATAATGTACATGTTATGTGCATGTTTGTCAATTAATACAATTAATAAAGATGAATAAAGCAACATCGGGGACACCTAGTTGGACACACCACCATCATGTCTCCTACAGGGAAGTTAAATGTAAAACTTCTGGAGATTTTAATCGAAGTCTGAAGAGTAAAAGACTCAGTTTGTCAGAGACATTTCAGCGTGGCCTTAAAGCGACAATCACGCAGATATTGAAGGATATTTAAGGATATTTCAGACTTTGAGCTTAGACAAGAGGTTAGGACTCCTCCGTGATGCCACCCTGACTCGTGCGCCACGCCGCGCTCCGTGCGCCACGGCCCCTCCTCACCTCTCCAAACCTCTCCACGCTGCCAGAAGAAAGCCGCTTTCTCACTCCCCGTTGTTCGGATTTCAAAGGCGGAGGGGTACTTGGAGGGGTGGGGTCTCTGCCCACAAATACTTCTCCTCCTGCCATTTTAATACCTACACACCATCTCCCCACCAGCTCATTCCACCAGTGAGTAAAACCGAGGAAAGGTCACGGAGCGATCCCACCGTCCTGAACACATATTCACGTCCAAGCGCTCATTCCTCACGGCACGGTGGGGGCTTCTCTGACAAGACAAGCTTGGGATAGAGTACAGAAAACCGCGACCTCACCTTTCCACCCGGGACATTCTACTTTTTGTTGCGGAGGTTGAGTACCCAGCTGCTTTGCCTGCCTTACCTGTCCCATCCGCCGGTCCTCGGTGCGTCGTGTCCAGCCAGCAGCGTCCCCAGGTGAGTCAGCGGGCTGCCCGCGTCGGGGGACACAGGAGGGGGGTATAACAGAGCGGTGTGTGCCTGGGAGTATCCAGGCTGGTTTGTAGATGTTTCTGGCAGAACGAGATGACACAAATAGACAAACTGATTTAAGAAGAGCATTCATTGAGAGGGAGACTCATTTTACAAGGAAGACAACGGCTATTAAATCAGCCACCATTTAAACCACCTTTTAAACGAAAGCAATGGAAGCAGTAGGAGACATTTCAGTGCGGGGCAGCCCGCATCAGGACTGCTGCACTGTGGAGTTCATCACTAGAGATGCTCAGTGTCGAAGGATGAGAGCTGAAATGAGTCGATCAAGAGAAAATGAACTTCTCAAGCAAAATGTTGATTCCAGCTTGTAAAATGTGATGATTTCCTGCGTTTCTTTGTCTTAAATATAGTAAAGTGAATATCTCTGGATCTGTTTTACTGTTGGTCGGACAAAACCAGATAACTGCACCTTTAGCTCTGAGAAATTGTGGTCAGGATTTTCTCTTTTCTGACATTTTACAGACAAAACAATGAACTCATTCTTCAGGGAAATATTCCACAGATTAATATAAAGTTTACCTTCAAAGTGTTTTTTCTGAGATATATGTTACCACGTTCAGCTTGAAGTAAAGTGTATAATACATGTGTTGTAAAGGTGTTTCTCTGACTGGTCTTAGTTCGGGTTATGAAGTTTTCACTGAACAGTTTTGGTGCTACAGCGCATGTTTGAAATGAAGGACACGTCCTGTCATCTCTTAGTCCTCTAAATCTAACAAGCATCAAGTCAGAAAAACCAACGGTGGTGTTGGAGGTCTGAGACAGGTTTAAAAATAGATATGAATGAGTGAGGGAGGGAGAGTAACGCTCTGGGTTCACATGGTTGCCTGGAGGTGATGCTCTGTGCAGGCGGCATTCAGGCAGAAAGACAGATCAGTCAGCAGCCTGCCTGAGCAGAGAGACAGGCAGCAAGTCAGCCAGTAAGACAGTCAGTTATACAGGCCGATAAGACAGGAAGTCAGACCCAGTTTAGACTGGTCTGTAGTGTTGCTCTTAGTAATAAAGTTAGACAGTTTCACAAAAATAAAGACAAACATAAACATTTATCCTTCCTTCCTCCAGGCTAACTCAGAACTAGAGCCAAGTTTCCATTTAGCGCAAATTTGAGACAAATTTCAAGAAAATCGGGGAAAAAAAAGCGAATGAATGTGCGTTTCCATCCACAACTGTTCTGTGAATATTAGGAGTTGGTTTGAGATAAACAGCTGGAGGAGTTCATACTCCAGTCGCTGCCATTAGAACATCGCAGAAGAAGACGAGGACACCACGAGATGACGTCATTAAAAGAGCTCAAACGATGGAAAAGGACATTTCTGTTCGTTTGGTGTATTAAAGTGAGGAAGCCTACAGCCTCCTCATCGCTCCACACAGATCTGATGTTTTCAGCTCTTCACTGGAAGCTTGAGTTTAATTCACACACTTCATGTCCGTCATCATTAAGTCTGTTTCCTCGGCACTTTCATCAATACACCAACTCTTCCACCTCAGACAAACGTAAAAACCTTTTGTCCCTGAATTTACAACGTTTCCACTCAAAAGTTTTTTATGCACAAATTGAAAATACACATAAAAAACAGGTGGATGGAAAAACACTTAATGAGCCACGTTTCCATGGTAACAGTCAGTGGCACCTGATGTCCACTGGCACCAAACAAAAAAAGAGGAAAAAACATGCCGGAGAGTTTGTGGTTTGTTAACGATGTTGTGGAGCGAGTAATGAGAAGGGAAAGAGATTTTAGAAAGCGCAGTAACCTGCTGGAAATACACAGTCAGCCGTTAAATATTTAGTTTTTAGTTTGAAAAAAGTTTTAATTTAGCCAGAATTGATGGCAAATGAGTCCTATTTAAGAAAGTTAAGAACTAGACAGCTTTGTGCAACAGATGAAGTGCGACTATTAGTTGGATCTAAACCATAATCAAAGTCTATCTTTGTGAAACCGGACCCAGGCAGGTACACAGCCAGCTATGTGGACAGATAATCAAGCAGTCAAACAGTAAGAGAGTCAGTCAGTCATACAGGAAGTCAGTCAGCGAGACAGGCAGGCAGGTAGACAGTCAGTAAAACAGTCAGACAGTCAGTGAAACTGCTAACAGTAGCAGAGTCAACATCTGGTTCCAATCTAAAGCTACTAACAAGAAGTGCTGTGTCTTCATCTCAGTTGGGGCTCCAGCTGTCACTCAAACCCCAAACCACCTACAGTACCAACCACAAGCCCTCTGCCCGTCTCACTGCACACACCTACTCCCCCCTGCTCTCCATCCTGTCTGTCTTTTCACCTTATTGCCATCTCTCTCTCTCTCTCGATATGTGGCCACAGTATGTGTGAACACGTGGCCTCCACATCTGTCAGAGCCGGCACGTTATCATCTCAGCGTGAATCTGTCAATCAAACGCACCGACAAACTGCTTTGTACATGTAACTCATACTTCTTGACCTACCTGCCTCCCCCTTTTCTGTTTCCACATCTCACTTTAATCTGAATGTTGTCCTTTCAACCCGAGGAGAGGGTCATCTGCAGTCCCACTCAACGACACACAGTTGATTCACAGGAGGTGACGAAATCACATTTTAATTAAGAGCAAAATGTTTCTGCTATACAAGGAAACAACAAAGCTATGTAAACTGATTGTTTTATTTCAATACTTTTTAGAGGCCTGAAGGACAAAATGATGAAGTATAAAAGAAGATATGGGCAAAATCTGAATATATAAACTTTATTTTGTGTAGCAGAAATGTCTTTTTTTCATTTTTGCTATCCTTTCTGTTGTCAGAGCAGTCTCTATAATAATGACACCCAAACAGTGTTCATGTGAAATGATGGTTTAAATGGTATTTTACAGCCTGCAATCCAACTACAGGAGCATATTGTCTGCAAACAGAGCACATCAAGAAGTAGTGAAACGTACTGACTAAAGCACAACAGCGGATATTACAGATATCTGTTATGGGAGGAGCTCCAAATCTGCACAGCCCCCCAAAAACCACACTGACCAGAGTCCAGCACTTTTCCAACAGTCAGACAAATGTGACGCTCTGAAAACACTTGAGTGCACTAACACCTCTAAGGTATTTCATTAAGTAGGTCCACGGTTAAATCGTCCTGCCTCTGACAAACTGAGGCACAGAAACTTTCCAACGGGATGTCAACAACAGGGTCAAATATCTGTCACCTGTCACCGTCTCTCAACCTCAGGGTCACGACCCCGGCAGGAGGTCGCGAGATGGTAATCAGGGGTCAGGGGTCAGGAGTCGGATGATTGATAGAATGTGAAAAATGTAAATAAGATATAATTTCATTTTCACACTGAAGCATCATTGGTTAATAGTTCTGGGTGGTTTGTGAGCAGTTAATTCTTTATTTTATCAAACCAGAATAAAGACAACCAGGTTAAAACTCCTTCCTGTGGAACCGTCTGGTGTGGACTGAGAATTAAATCTTCTACCGTGACAATGACATGCAGAAAGCATCATTCTATGGATGGCAGTGTTGGTTGGTCCACCTCAACTATTGGATGGATTGTCATGAAATGTTGTTCAGACATTCATGTTCCCCCTCAGGATGAATTGTAATAACTTTGAGGATCCTCAAACCTCTCCTCTAGCGCCATCATCAGGTCAGAAATGTGTTCAATACTCTGTGTTTATGATCAAATACCAAATTACATTCCCATCAGCTGTACTTTGTGTTTAGTGCTAATTAGCTAATGTTAGCATGCTAACATGCTAAACTAAGATGGTAAACATTATACTTGCTGAACACCAGCATGTTAGCATCATCATCGTGAGCATGCTGATGTTAGCCTTTAGCTGGAAGCACCACTGTGTGTACGTACGGCCTGACAGAGCTGCTGGCGTGGCCGCAGACATCATCCTTTACTCACCTTTCCTGACATCTTCTCCAATCTCCAGCTCATCCATGATGGACGTGGCCTCTGCTGACATTAAGAGGGGCCGTTCTTCAGGTCCATAGTCACTCCACAGTCCTCTTTGTATATGACAGAGATGCACAACAATTCATGAGTGATGTGGAACATGTGTGATGTGGACAAATGCACAATTGGCAGATGTAGTTATGAGGGAATAAAACAATGCTTTCAGTGTCCATCTGCAAGTCTGAGAGCTGCATAATTCAATTCATGCAGCTGTCGACTAAACATCTAGTTGGCTTTGTGTTGCAGCTTGATGGTCTGTTGAAATCAGACGTGCCCCTGCTGTTGGGTCCACTGTCTGTGTAAACTCATCCTAAATGCAATTAACAAACACATCTGTCTAACTGAAGACAATGCATTGTGGCTTAACATGTCTTACAGACCCAGAAAGCAGACCATGAGAAGTTGAACATGAAGTGAAAACATGAAAACACACTTCATTAATACTCACTTGCACTGTCAGTCTGACAATAACAACACAATTCACAACAACAAATAAGTTCTTTTCATTGTTCTTCATGGGAACTGACCTGAACTCAAGTTGTCGTCCTGTAGCTGTTGGTGAAGATCCTCCTGTTGGTTAGCTGAGCTGAAGGTCCAGATGTTCTGCCTGCTGCAGTGGTGCACAGTTATCTCACCATCCTCACTGAGTTCAGCAGTAAAGTTTAACTTAGTTAACCGTCAGTTCATAAACCAACTTAACCAGTAAGAACGTCTCCACCTCCTGACCTACAGTCAGTCTACAGTGAGAGAGGCTTTGGTGGAAAATATATTCAAGTGTGTGTGTTTGCACTCCATGCCGGATCTGTTATCTGACCACTGGTCTTGGTGTGTGTGTGTGTGTGTGTGTGTGCATTACTGTATCTCTTGGTTTGTGTGGATAAGGAGATAATCACCTGTTGCTGGCCTGCAGGTTTCTCACACACACCTTTCTCTTTGACAAACACTCGCTGGCTGATGTGTTTTTTAAACATTTCTGTACCATTTAGCTTTCATCAAGTTATCCGATTGGTCTAAAATGCAAACCATGTTATATTTCTTGTGGCTGACCACAGCTGTTTCCTGTTTATTATTCTAATTTATACCTAAAACTTTGCCGACAGCACACGTGCTTAAATATCCGGTTGTATAAATTGCACTCTTAGTAAACAGTGTGGTAATAATGCTGTAATTGATTCCAGTTGCTCTAAATGACTTTACAGTGTTTAGAACCGACAAGTAAACATGTAGTTATTGCAGAAGTCTGCTGTACGTTTATATATAATATGAAGCTACAGCCAGCAGCTGGCTAACTTAGCTTAGCACAAAGACTGGAAATTTCAGTAGAAGAACTGAAGTGTAAAAATGAAAATGGGTTTTATGGAGGTTATGTGCCCGACTATTTCTGGGTTGGGACCAGTAATTTCCTGGAGTCTCTGCTGGTTGCTGGGCAACTGGTATGGATTAAACAAACTAAATATAATGTGTAAATTAGTGAGGTTCAGAGGTGCTGGTGGGCGGATTTTGTTATGTATGGAGAGAGCTAGGCTAGCTGTTTCCCCCTGTTTCCAGTCTTTATGCTAAGCTAAGCTAACGACTGCTGGATGTAGCTTCATATTGAACAGATAGATGCGGGAGTGGAATCAATCTTCTTGTCTAACTCTCAGCAAGAATGCAAATAAGTGTATTTCCCACATTGTTGAACCCTTTAATCCCTTTAATGTGAAAAGAAAAGCAATTAACAGGATTTTAAAACAGCAAAAGCCAACAGTTGTAAAATAGTAGCTGGAAGCAGGCAAACCCTTTATTTCAAAGGCTACAAGGCTGATAAGTTTGTCCCCTCAGAGAAACAAGATCCTGTTTACCTTGAACCACCTTGATCTTGCAGGCCGACGTGTCCTGCAGTGTCTCTGTGTTATATAGGCTGCTCAAAACATCAACAAGACGTCTGTGTTTTCTATTAGACAGCAGGGAGAAAAACAACATACTTGATACATGCTACAGCTAGAGTTATTTACTGCCAACTGTAACCGACGGTGAAATTATTACTGTTTAGAAATTCTGTGAAAGAGATCTGTTTTGTTTCAGTTGATGTGAGATGCCAGAGGAACAGTGTAAAGTCACATCAGTCAAACTCAGCAGAGCAGCGACGGAAAGACTTTGGAGAGTCAGGAGAATGACTGATCCAAACCGAGACTAAAAATGATCTGTTTTGATTGAGATGTGTTGTGTCTCTGCCTCGGCCCCGCACGCACACGAGCACGCTCAAATTCATCATCCTTGTAGCCGCACAATCAATTATGCAGAAATGGGGCTGAATTCTGGGAAAGAGGGTTCGAGAACAACATTGTGTTTCAAACTTCTGAGTCTGAAGAGCAAATAGTGTTTATGGACGGGGGTTTTATTTCTTTCTTCTTTTTACTGTTGATCATTTCAGCCATTTTTCAATTAAAAACGTCAAAACAGTCTCTGTTAGGATTTCTGTCATATGTGATGGTAAATTGAACATTTTGGGGTTTTGGATTTATAATAATCTGTAATCTAAATAATTACAATATGCACTTTTTGCTTTTTTTCTGATATTTTATAGACAAAACGATGAATCAGTTAATTGAGAAAATAACCGACTGATTAATTGATAATCAAGATCGTTAGCTGCAGGCTGATTCTCCTCCAACACACGTTTTGATGATACGTCAGATGAATTGTTACAGCTTGAACTTGAATAATCTGTTCTGCAGAAGCCACAGAGGGATGTTGGGGTCAGGTGGGAGCTCCTTCTGTCCACTAACTGTAGTTTGAGTGGACATCAGGGGCCGATGCACAGGACATCTGGAAAATGCATTAACATGTCCTGCTCCATAGGGGGCAGCAGTAACAGGAAATCCAGGCCTGATGTGTACTTGTTCGTACAGGATCAGGATCACATGATGCTGTTGTTTAAGTTGCAGCGTCTTGGTTTAACTCTGTGTCATTATGATCACTGATGCTCTTGTTTTGTTTTGTTCACTGAAGAACTGCATTAAAAAAAAACAGGAGCCTAAAGTGTTAAATGAGTCTCAGAGTGAGAGGAAGGACAGATGTCTTTAAAAATGTCCTGGATCTGGACCCAGAGTTTCATTTTATCTTCCAGAAAACAGTAAAGTTGAAAGTGGAAAGTAACTAAGTACATTTATTCAAGCACTGTACTTAAGTACAAGTTAGAGGTACTGAGTTTTTCATGCTACTTTATACTTTATAAGTTGTTGGTAGTTACTTTTTAGATCAACTTTTACAAACAAAAAGTGATCAATTTATAAAATATGCTGCAGGATTATAGATGAAACTATCCAACATCATTTGAACATTTCATCCAGCTTCTTCAGATTTAAACAGCTGACGGTCGTCTGGTGGCTGGAAAGCTGATTTTCCGTTTGAACATTCACCCCTCTGAATCTCCAGACTGGAGGAAATCCAAAGGTTTATTTTTACAGCCTGAACTTGAAAAGACCTTTTTCAGAAACAGTCACTGTTTCATTTGTTGTGGTAATCTCACGTTCATGCCAACGTCAACAACTGCTGCTGATCTTTGACTCTTTTTTTAACAACTAACTCTGTAAACTGTGCGCTTGGTTAACACTTCAGGACTGTATGTGGCATCAAACTGCTCCCTGACCTGCTTTAACCCGCCTTTCTTTTGTGATTTTATGTTTAAAGCACATTTTCTTAACAGTAACAAGGTCATTCAGTTAATTATCCCATAATTTCACGCAGCAGTTACACGAGACAATTCAGTTCTATGAATAAAATGTCTCACAGTTCACATATAAAATTTCAGGGTGAACAAACTGTTTTCCAAAAGGTGGCGAGAGAGCAGAAGCTGTTTTAATTTGTTTGAATTGTTAATTGAAGGAAATAGGATCTCCACTTCTATATTTAACAGTTAAGTAAGAAAGACACTGTTAACTGGCGCGCAGCCTGCGGCACCATCCAGTCAATGAAATGTTTAACAAGAAAATATGGAGGTCTGAGCTGAATGATTCTCTTTGTGGATAATTATAGAACATATGTTGGTCTGTGACCTGTGTGTGTGTGTGTGTGTGTGTGTGTGTGTGTCTCAGTAGCAGCAGGATTGTAGTAGATTGTTGTTTGGTGAGTGACCTGTGAGGGAGACAGGAAAAGGGTGTTGGGGGGGTGGGGGTGGAGGTGGGGGGGTTGGCTGCTGCCATTTAGCTACAGAAAGTCAAACTGAGGAGTCTTTGTCCTACACACACACACACACACACACACACACACACACACTCTCATAAGAGTTGGAACGAGACCAAACTCTGAAATCGGTTGATGCGTTGAAAAGTCTCCTGTGTGTGAAGATAAACTTTGGTGCTTTTTAATTTCATGTCCAACTTTCACACCATCGGCGTTTCCTTTCACAGTAACTCTCTATTGTCCGCTTGACGTGTCTGGTGCAGTTCAGCGAGTCACTAATAAGTCACAGTAAGTTTGTGCAGTTAAAATGTTTAACTTGGCCGTTACTTTCATACTACAGGTTAATCCTTTCAATCTTAGATTTTAAAGCTGGGGTGCCAGTTTGTCTCCCCCTTCTGGCGAACGCCTACCGTTTCTTCCGTAGCCCAGATCCATGTAGAGAGAGACTAATTACCAAAGATCGCAGTTCTGTCTCTCTGTATTTATCATGGATGTATTATATTTATGCATTTATGCGACTTCCTGGAATCATCTGAAGTCTACGTGAATCACATGATGAAGCATTTTGAGCTTCCTTGATGTGACTCTGTCTCTACATGGCTCTGCTGTAGCCACGGCAGTAGCTCACTCTGTTGCTCCCCCATTCAACTCTGGCAAACCAATCATTGCTGGTTGATGTGAAACGCATCACTACTGGTGCACCAGCGCAGGAACGTCGCCACAAACACCAGATTTAAACCTTGAGGTGTTCTTTTAAATGAGGCCTAGATCTGATACGAGTGAAGATTCAGTAACTGGGTTTCTTATTTCTCGCCTCAAACACATTTTGGTGACTGCTGAGGTGAAATATGTGCATACTGCATCCTACATGCTTCATTTTGGCCAAATCAGTACGTACTGCTGGTGTAGCAGGCGGTTTTGAATACAGCCCCTGTATACAGAGAGACTTTTCTGGCGGTGACAGGGTTAATCAGCATTGTGTGAAGTCGCTTGGCTGCGGCTTGAATGTACCCGCTTTAATCTTGTCAAAGTACAAAGTCCTAAATGAAACTGTCGTGTACAGTAATGCTGACCAGTGGAGGCCCCCTCATGCAATCAGGTGAACAACACTACATTTTACTTGTGGTATATATTTGTGGTAAATGCAACATATACTGTATTAAGAAAAAATCACAGTCTCTAATATGAGATTATTTAGAACCCAGTGTTTTTGCATTATAAAACTCCCTCTCTTAATTTTTGTCATTTGTTAGGTTTTTGCATGTTACGCCTTTATCAGATGGTTGGCTGGAAGTGAACTGGGCATGTCCACGTCCACGGTTGGCACCTTAACCCGTAGGCCACCTGGTTCACTCGGCTCATCCGTCTCCTCCTCCCACTCCTTCCCTTCTGTCTTCCCACTCTCGGACATTAGACATGTGAGAGTGTGTGTAGACAACAGGATTTAGACTTTCCAGAATGTGGACAAAGTTGCGTTCTGTTGGTTGGTCCTAGTTTTAGGGTTGAATTTGGGATTACATTAAATTAAAGCTAGGGTTGGGGCTTTTGTTAGACCCTGTATTAGATTTAAGAGATGTGAAAGACGTGTGTTGTTGAGTATCTGCTGATTGTTCCAAAAAGCCCTGAATCACAATATTAAGAAACATTTTCAAATTCCTGGATTCTGGCTCTCTGACCCAGTATTTTGTTATGTTGAGTAGTTTTCTGCCACCTAACAAATAAACAGGACCAAGGACCAAAAGACATAATGTCCTACATACACACAGAGTACACATGATACCACAGGACATCCAACCCTGGTATAAAAACGTTCAACATATATAAAAATGATATTTCAGGTGCCGTTTTAAATTGTTCAGCAGATCCGCCTGATTTGATTGGTGGGGATGACGGTTCCAAAGTGTTCAGGCCAAAACACAAACAGTTAACCTTTTGTTTTAGTCGGGTACGAAGGATTTATTGGATCCCTTCAGTGCTGTAAGATCTGTGACATAAAGTTATCAAGAGAATCCTGAAGTCAAATCTGTACTTCATGTGGAGCAAGTGGGAGGAATCGAGGAATCGAGGTCTCATGGGAACTTCTAAACTTAAGGCCGTGGACAATGCATTCTGCACAGGTCATTGCCAGAAAGCAGAAGGCATTAGAGCCTTCTCTTGAAAACGTAAAAGCATGAATAATGTGCTCCAAATGTTTGGCTGACCGTCCTCTCACTACAGAGATGCTCCTGAAAATATGTGGTTGAGAGTGCAAGAGACGAGAGAGCGAGAGCCAAAGAAACACAACGAGACAAACAGAGACATAAACACAGAAAAGACCCTTTGTGCTCGTCTACATCTGTCTCAGACCTGAGCCAGGGATGACCACAGGCTCTGGCTGCCAGTCAGACAGTGATAAGCCCCTGAAGGACCCCTCTCTGTGGACCTGAGGTGGCTTTCATGGTGCATGTTTGAACTGAACATAAACACTTCCCAGACATTATCATTACCTCTCTGCTGCTGCTGGTAGACCTGATAGCCTCCTGGGACACTGACAGACACACGGGCAGATTAGGGACTGTGTGTGTGCTTTTCCACACCCGTCTATTAGCAGGAATTGCTGTGCACCTTATCCAGGTGTTTGCAGCCGAGTGTTTTACGACGGGGCAGGACTGGAATGTCCCTCTGCAACACACGCCCATCATCAACGTTATTATCACTTTACAAAGGGAAGGAATTTACTGGAGTTTTTTCTTCTGGAGTCACATGAAATCTGAACAGACTCAAAGGAAAAAAAACTGGAAGAGTTAGCAGATAAGTATTCTGGATAATATGCACTCCATGTCTTGTACTGGCCACATCAGGGAGATTTTCCTTTTCATGCATGGTAACACTTTGACCTTGGACAGCCTCACTGGTAACACATTAAAGGAATGAAGTGACGTGACATCGATGTTCAACAAATTCTGCGCCCCATTTCTTTCCTTCACCCTCAGACTCCCAACAAGTGTCTAACAAAATACATTGTTTGCCCTCCAGAACCACACATATGTCAAAGGTTTGGTTAGGTTTAGGCACAAACTTGGTAGGGGTAGAAAGAAAATCATGGTTTTGGTTAAAACAGGAAGCGAAGCGTGGTCTTCCCCATCCTCCTTCCTCTGCAGACTTTGGCTGTATTCAAAACCACCTGCTACACCAGCAGTACGTACTGATTTGGCCAAAATGAAGCAAAAACATCTGGATGTCGTACTGATTCAGAAAAAATCTCCAGTCTACCTCTCCTACTGTGTCCCACAATGCAAAGTGCTGGTGGTGGATTGCCATTAAAGTTAGGTAGACTTTCACTTTTTTCACCTCAGCAGTCACCAAAATCTGTTTGTGAACAAATTTGAGGCGAGAAATAAGAAACCCAGTTACTGAATCTTCACTCGTATCAGATCTACAAGGCCTCATTTAAAAGTTTGTTCCGACTTTCATAAGGTTTTTCCAAAACCAGAAACCGGCTGCAGCCCGCCTGGCCGGGCGTACTGCAAATTTCATACTGCATGCTTCTATGAAATGCAGTATAGGGTTAGGGTTAGGGTTAGTTCACACTGCATACTGCATAGTAGGCGGTTCCGAATACAGACTTTGTGGCTCAATAACATCACAGTATTTCCTCCTTCTTGATAATTCCTACGGCTGCTAGAGGGCGCTGTCACTTGAATGGAAACAGTCATTTGAAACCGAGATGTCTAATAAAATTTCACTTTTCAACTAAACTCGATCCCTTTTTGACTTTGATGTCTGTGCACATCAGCCATGAAGTGGACACAATTCTGTGTCTTACTAAAGGACACTTCAGCAGGAGTTGCCATCAAGGTCCTTTCATCATGTTAACCGATCGCGTTACCACAAACTTCTCTCTGCTTCCATTCTATCTCACCCACCCACCTCTCTCCTCCCGCACAGTTTGATCCAGTTCCAGTCGAGTCCAGCTGTGAGTCACCCGTCTGCTAGATCTGTATCATCAGGATGAGACAGCTCAGAGCGCTGTGTGGCTTCATTCTGCTGAGCCTGGCCGTCCTCGCCACCGCCAGGCCAAAAGCAGGTCAGTCTGCCGATACTGCGAGAAAAAAAAAAAGAGACAAAATAAAGACGTTTAAATAAAGTTTTATTACCTTCCTCTCGCATGGGGGACATGTGCCTCATCTAAATGGAAGTCGTGACCACACAGTATATCTGCCATTCAACTGGTTTAAGTTGTGAGAACCCTTTGACAAACACAAACTGACCACAGAGACTTCTTTACAAAATAGTGTACAATTTTGTATTTTGTGCATGGCATCATCATTTTTAGGAATAAAAACAGACAAAAATGATTTAAAAGCAACTTCCTTGGGCGTCGCCATTTTTAAAAATGTCAGCTTAAATCACAACTTGTGAAAAGATGTCTGTGAATCATGACTTTACTTAAAGCCACTACTGTTTTGGGACATATCAGGATGTGCTTTACATTATATCTGCATCTGAAGGTTGACTTGAGTTATGTGGCCAGACAGTGAAGTGGACATATTTATAAGATGTTAAAAACAAAGCCATTGCTCATGACTGTTTGAAACTAAAGATGGATTCCACAACAATCCCACATGCCTACTTTTACTCAGTCTACAATGACTTTCAGTTGAAGTCCAGCCTTTGTGAAGAAATACTGGAAGTGCATTAATCAAACAATTCCTTTCCAACTCATAAAGCAAACACAGGCTCACCTCATACCTCATTCATGCCTGCTGTGTTCTTGAACCGAGATGATGTTACAACACGGGAGTGCGTTCACAGTGAAGAATTAAAGACAAAAACAGGTGCCCTGTGGCAGCTGAAGTCATGGAGAAGTGAGTTCAGGTGGTAAATAATGTGAAAGTTATACCAGAGTACAAAAGCCTCTGCTGCTGCTTTATTCCAGGAATTAAAAAAACACACAGACATTTGAAAATTCACAAAAAAAAAAAAAAGACTCTCCCATGTGTAGTATTGTATGTTCAGTAGGAGACACTTTGTTCACATTATTCACACAGTAGCTTCACAGAAACGTCGCAAGGAGACACTTAAAACTATTACTTATTAAGGGATACAGCTGACGTTATTCTGTATTCACTTACTGTCAACAGATACCATGAAAAGACCAACAGTGTGTTAGTCCGTCTCTCAATACTTCCCCACTCTGACTGGGACTCTCAGTTACAAGCCCATTGGTTCCCAAGATGTAAATCTTTGAAAACAGCTCACAAATATTTAGCTAGACTGAACAAGTCTCAGGAATTTCCCAAAAAACGCTGCTCACTGTAGTTTTTAACAAATGTTACTCAAACGGGGGGAAATAGTGCATTTGTTGGGGACTATTTTCAGCGGCGGATTAATCAACATTTGGTGCTCTAGTGAGTATTTGTGGCAGCAGGACGGTGTGTGTGGGAATGAGTTAAAATAAACTACAGTGTGTGTGTTCATGGGATTTGTTGACAACAGGAAACATGCAGAAAATCACCAACATTGTCCATTAATACAACGAAACCTTTTAAAAAGAGAATATTGTATTTGAGAAGGTGACTACCAGCCTGTCATACACAGGTATGATAAACATGATGAAAGACACATTGTTTAGCTCCAGATTTCCCACTTCATACGTTCCAGGTGAATGTTTTGATTCCTTCTCCCAGGTCCTGAACAGAAATGTAAGTCTGGTCCGGTGGATCTGGTCTTCCTCATCGACAGCTCCCGCAGCGTTCGGCCACATGAGTTTGAGACCATGAGGAAGTTCATGATTGACATCCTTGACACACTGGACATCGGACTCAACGCCACCAGAGTGGGAGTGGTTCAGTACTCCAGTCAGGTACTGTAGGAGCACGGCATCCAGATCTTCATCCACGTTGTACTCTTTATTGAGCAGCGTGGCTCGAGGGATAGCAGGCTGTCTGTCTGTCAGCCGGTCTGTTGGATTTGGTTGAGACATTCCTGTTCCCCTCAGGATGAAGTGTAATAACTCTGGTGATCCTCTGACTGTTCATCTTGTGCCATCATCAGGTCAACATTTTAATTTGGCCAATGCTGGTTGGTTCTGTTCATTCCATTATACCTGCCTGTCCCCGTGTTAGCATGCCGACGTTAGCATTTACATCCTCACAGAGCCGCACGTTTACGTGGCTGTAAACTCTTAGTCTTGTTGAAATGATGTGATGATCTGATTAAATGATGACGCAAGTCGACCTCTTGGACTTCAGACAAGATATTGGTCTCTTTAAAAAAAAAAAATCCTTTCTCCTTTTTACGTCTTTTTATGTATTTTTCCTCTTTTGTGAAGCAAATTCTGTTGCATTTTTTAATATTCAGTAAATAAAGTTATTATTATTACTGTTATCAAGATGCACCTTTTACATTAAACCTCTTCAACCAACAATAATCACACACAGCTTTATCTAAATGTTCAGCTTCCCCTGCTTTTCAAAATGTAAATATCTTTCAGACAAATAGTGTCCTCAGATCAGAGGGAGTGCGTTTCACACAGCTTCTTTGTGGTTTAAGTAATCCACTTTTCTCACTGCTTTCTCTTAGTTTAACCATAAAGGTGGAGATAACACTCGTCTCTGCGTTAATAAATATGATAGGTGGGCTTGGATACTATCTGCTGCCTCTCATCGTTGCCTCGCTCCTCTTCTGTTTTCAGGTCCGCAGTGAGTTTTCTCTGAAGACCCACGCCAAGCTGGACAGCATGGTGAAAGGCATCAATCAGATCATTCCCCTCGCTCAGGGTACCATGACCGGACTCGCCATCAAATACGTGATGAACGCAGCCTTTATCGCCGAGGAGGGAGACAGGCCAAAGGTAATGCAGGACAAGTTACCCGTTTTCATCCGTAGTTTTAGTACTTTTATTTTTTTAAACATCTCTAGTTTCTACTCTGTATTTGACTGTTTACTGTTTAATTCGTCAAACAGGGTGATTTGGTTGAATGATATAGAGTGGATGCTGCTCTGACATCCTCCGGCAGCACAAGTATACATATAGAGCAAAATATAAAGCTTCTTTTATTTGTCTCAGTCTGTTTGTAACCGTCTTTCCATGAATTTAACACCATGCCACCGTCCTTCACACGGGACTTTAGTTCTGATCCTGAGGTTTTCTCTCCTTCAGGTCCCCAACGTGGTTGTGATTGTGACAGATGGACGTCCTCAGGACCGTGTGGCGGAGGTGGCGGCTGAGGCCAGAGAGAAAGGCATCGAGATCTACGCCGTGGGGGTCGCCAGAGCCGATATGACATCACTGAGGGCCATGGCGTCCCCACCCTTCGAAGACCACGTCTTCCTGGTGGAGTCCTTCGATCTCATTCACCAGTTTGGACTGCAGTTCCAGGACAAGCTCTGTGGTAAGACTGCTGGACAGGAAATAACCTCACTGTCTATAAAAAGTATGAAGTATACATTCGGTATTTTCATTATCGTATTTGCCAAAAACATTTTTCAGTCACAGCTGGACACACAGGATCTTTAAAAAAAGGTTGGTTTGGAGGATTTGTATAAGTTCAGGATTCATAACATTATTTCTTGACAGTTTTATGAGTACAGAATGCGAAATAAGCAAAAAAATGAATTGTACAAAATTAAATAATTTTACTGGAATGTGAAAACTTAAATCCTCACTTTCTCAAGACCACATTAAAAACGGATAAAACAAAGTACCTAGTGGCCTATGAGAGGACTAATTCTTTATGGATTTGACATCATATCATATTTTTGTAAAATCTCCATCTGAAACTAGTAAAAAAAACATCACAATTTATGTCATTAAAGGATATTTTCACTTGAAGTCACATCAACACAGGACAAGTAAAAACCTGCAGCCAAGTCTCTGAAATTTCATGCTGTTGGCTTCATCTGAGGAAAACCAAAGTCTTTATGTAATTAAAAACACTATGAATGTCTAGCCGGAATAGAAAAAAATCACCATGCCCATCTAACCCCACAGAACCTAATACTTTTTCATAACAGCCTCCTCAAATCCCATAAGTGCAAGATATTTCCCCGTGCTGCTATTATTCTGGACTGAGCTGCTGGCTTCCCTTAGTGGGAGATGGAAAAGGAGAGTAAAGGCAGACAGATAGTGACTGAATACAAAAGAATGAATTAAGAAATCCAACACTTGATGCTTGTTGCTAAGAGGAGGCGGTGTGGCGACAAAACCACTCACCAGGTTCAAATCCCCGACGCACACACACCGTGAGGCCGAGTCTTGTCGGTGCACCGCAGACGTCCGCCGGTTGGTTGGTTGGTTTCCCTTCATAGAGAAAAAAATAATTTGTTGGTGAAGTTATATAATCTTGCTGCTGAGTGGACTTGAAAATGATGATTATCATAATGACAAAGTTGATGGAAATAAGATTTTCTGTTGGTAAAGCCCCTCAAAACCTTTATCAGATCTAATCAATTTAAGTATTTCTCCATATTATAAAAAGGGAACTCTTTTACACATCGAAGTCTGTTTCCAGGTGTTGGAGAAAACAGCTGCATGAGATGTGAATAAAAAGTATAAAGCCTTTCGTGTCTCCGGAGCAAGCTGTGGGAAACAGATCTGTTGGTGTGGAGTTAGAAAGAAGAGAGCTGACCGGACCTGCAGGCTCCATTAGCCGCTACTAGCATGACACACCCGAAGCGCTGACCCAACTGTCTGGGCTGCGAGCTGCATTGTGGGTAATGTCGGCACCAGGTTTTGACAAAGAAGAAGAATGTGGTTGATCAGATTGAATTGTCAGTTGCAACATGAACAAACAACCTGACAACTGTGATTCAAATGTTGCTGAATCCTGATTGGTGTGTTTCCAAGCCCCTCCTACTTCAAACCAATGAGAAGTAAAGAACACAACTACAGAAATCTCTAAAATAACCAATACAGAAATAACCATGCAGGACCCATCACTGATAACAGGAAGCTGATTAATGACCCTGCAGCTACTTACACCAGAGCTGGTCGGCATGATGGACGCTGAAGTCGATATCCTCTCTGCTGTAGGTGTGGATCTGTGTCTGGAGTCGGACCACGGCTGTGAGCACATCTGTGAGAGCTCCCCGGGCTCCTACCACTGCCTCTGTCTGCCTGGATACACTCTGAATGCTGATGGCAAAACATGTGCAGGTAACAAAAGATGGCACAAGAAATAAAGAGCAATTTGGTCTAAAGGTTCAACGTCTGACACTGTTACTCAATAAATCACTTGCATGTGTGTGTGTGTGTGTTTCAGCCATAGATCTGTGTGCTGAGGGGAAACACGACTGTGAACAGATCTGCATCAGCTCTCCTGGTTCCTTCACCTGCGACTGCAACAAAGGATACAAACTGAACGACGACAAGAAGACCTGCTCCAGTTAGTCTCACACATGCACACAACACACACATTACATCACAAAGGCACACATCCAATAATAGCTGGCTTTATATCAAGAAGTGTGCTCGTCCATTCATGCTGAAATGGATTCTGACCTTCACAAGCTGCTGATTCTTGAGTTCTCTGCTGCTTCGTGAAGCTGAGTGCAGGTTTGCACTATGTTCCTCCGGCTGCAGTTTATCTCTATAATAGAAGTAGTTGCCGTCACTTTACTGAACATCCTTTATATTCTTGTACGTCCAGGCTTGAGATCCCTCAACTGGACACAACCCAAAATATATGTCTATTAAAACCAAGCCTTATTCTAATGCTTAAATCTTAAATACAACCACAACTTTGGTTGTAATCAATAGCATATATCGACTCTTCAAGTATTGTTTTTCTGGGCTCGTTTAAAGTAAGATTCATTGCGAGACAGAGGGAACATAGATGCAGTCCTACACATTTTGCTGCTGTTTGCTCTGCTGCTTATGGCCTTGCTGCTTTCCTCCCCTCAGTGATCGACTACTGTTCGTTTGGGAACCACAGTTGCGATCACGAGTGTGTGAGTGTGCTCAATGGCTATCACTGCCGCTGTAACGAGGGCTACAGGCTGCTGGACGACGGCAAGACCTGCCAGGGTAAGTAGCACATGTATAAAACAAAACTCACTGCCTTTGTTGATGACAAAGATAAAAACACTACCGCGTTGTCTGCTGCTGGAATGACTGAGGTGAGGATCACATTTTATGAGTGTCTTATTGCAGTGAAAGCTGCCTAACGCTGCCTGATGGAGCCACTTACACACATAGTAGGATCGCTTCACCTTTCCCGCAGTGGAATATGGTATTACCGGCTAGTTTTAAGATTTTGTAAGGGCACTGGAGGGAGAATCAACCTGCTAAATATTGAATTGTTGTGGTCTCTGTTAGTCTGTGCTATCTCCTGCCAAAGATGGTGGCTGCACTTCACTGAGACCTTTCAGAAATGTTTCACAAGACTTTTAAAAGTCTATCAACTGATATTTTCACCAAACAACCTCAAAATGGAAAAGCGAACATTGCACATGTGCAAACGCTGGTTATTTATTCTGAAATGGGAATGAATTTAAGGTA
Organism: Enoplosus armatus; assembly: GCF_043641665.1. Taxonomy (NCBI): domain Eukaryota; kingdom Metazoa; phylum Chordata; class Actinopteri; order Centrarchiformes; family Enoplosidae; genus Enoplosus; species Enoplosus armatus. The sequence goes on along the minus strand of NC_092182.1, from coordinate 26,379,595 downwards.
TTTCAATATTTGGCAGCACATTTCTGTATGTGAATCTTTGCATTCTTTGCAGAGATAACTGATGTGCACTTTCCAATCTGAGGAGTCGTCGTCACAGGATGGCAATTAGAATGACACTGTTGATCTTTTCAAGCATTTCTTAATTAATTAATAAGCACGGCTAGAGATCAGGCAAAGGCTAAGAATACCAAACCACTTATGTCATGTCACTCTCTCAGCTGTGTGTCAGTGACAACACCGTCATCCATTTTTTATACTTCTTTTACTAACATGGTGGTCAGTTTTCAGTTCGTAAGTTTAACCATTTTTACTAAACCTTCAACCGTCCGAGGAGCACGGAGAAAACGGAGAAGCCTTATCCCAAAACATTTCAAATTAATATCAGTTATCGTTTAAATGCAGCATGACTACAGTCTCACTCCATCCAATCCATACTGTACTGACAGGCATGTTGCGTACTTGGGAATGGAAGCGTCTAACATGTTTGTACGTATTCATGTATGCAGACACACTCATGCGCAGATGTTGCAGTTATACAACGACACCTGCAGAACAAGATCTTTTTGACAAAAAACAGTGAAAAGACAATTTACAACCTTTGGATAATCTTCCAAACCTTCAAAGCACAAGTAACACGTCCTGTAATCGTGTCATCCATTTAACCCAAATACCACAGCAGCGCCACGTAAAGAAGCTGGCTCAGCTGTTCTTGGCTTTTTTGAAAACAGCTGGTTTATGACTTATTTGAACACACATGTATGTGTGAGTCACTGAATTATAACTTTGACTTTGTTCCTCTAAGATTTAGATGCATTATTATTATAAAGGAATCCAAGTTTTTTAATAATCTCCTTTATCTCATCATTAATATTAATATTTGGCAGTTACTCTATTGTATCATCTCTTTATTGGGGAACTCTTCCCAAAATCCAACACAGATCAAAGAAATAAAAAATGCTCTTTGGCTCAGATATTGATGAATGCTTTCATTTAATTGCACAGGGAAAAAAATGAAAAAGTATTCATGGAAAATATATTTTTACCGGAGCAATAAAATGGCCATGTCTTCAACACACACACACACACACACACACACACACACACACTTTAACTCCATGTGTGTGTGTGTGTGTGTGTGTGTGTTATTTAGCCATTGACCTGTGCGCTGAGGGGAAACATGACTGTGAACAAATCTGCGTGAGCGCGCCGGGCGTCTTCACCTGCGACTGCAACGAAGGATACACTCTGAATGAGGACAAGAAGACCTGCACACGTTAGTCAGGCCCTCGCACAAATACACACACACACAGGTGGTCACGCACCAACAAACACAACGTTTACCGTGAAAGGAAATCGCTGCAGGTGCATCCTTCCTGCTGATAATCAATTAGTATTGTCAGTCTCTTAAAAATACGAAACAGTTGCTGCTTCGGTTTCATGCCAGTGGAAATGAAATCCTTCTGGGTCTTTGGACTGTTGGTCAGAGTAAATTTGAACACGTCATCTAATCAAAAACAAACATATATTGTTACTGCAGCTGCAGCCCATAACTAAAGAAGAAGAAATATGTTTCTGTGGTCGGCAACATATTTTTTCTTCTTGTGCTTTCTGATGAATTCAAGTGGAAAATGTGAATTTTACATGATCCTCTGGCAGAAACAAAGAAAAAACAACTCAAACAATCACACACAATGTTCCACTGTTGCATTAATTACACATGGAAAATAACTCTGTGTGTGTGTGTGTGTGTGTGTGTGTGTGTTATTTAGCCATTGACCTGTGTGCCGAGGGAAAGCATGACTGTGAACAAATCTGTATCAGTGCTCCTGGCGTCTTCACCTGCGACTGCAACAAAGGATTCAAACTCAACAAAGACAAGAAGACCTGCACAAGTCAGTGAACTTCACACAAAACAACATTGTTCTGTATCATGTGCTTCTCCTCAGGTCATCTGGTCGGGTTCTCACTGTTTTTTCCCTGATTTAAAATGTACTTCAGGTTCCTTTCGTTCGATCTAGGAGATACATGGTGTTTGACCATCACTGAATGTGTATCCATAATCTCTCTGGAGCTCTGCAGGTTGAAAAGGCTCTGAAACTGTTTTGACTGTCAGACAAGATGTTTTTATACATTTATTGACTGTATTTGCAGACATGGACCTGTGTAACACAGTGGAGCACGGCTGTGAGCACCAGTGCGTGAGCACTCCAGGATCTTACTACTGCATCTGTCCGGAGGGACAACTGCTGCAGGAGGACGGCAAGAGCTGCGGCAGTAAGTTTCTCTGTTATATAAAATCATATGAACAGTTGCTGAGGTTCAAACTCGTGGGCATTACAGGACAGGGTCACTGTTCTTCACCGCAGACCTTCATCAATATGTTGATTCTGGAGAAACTCACCACTCTGCTGCAGTCAGAGGGCTGCAGGGGGATTAAGGTCCTGCGGGTCCTGCGGGACCCAACAGAAATGTTGCAGGTGCAGGATATACAGGAGCAGGAGGTCAGCATTGTAATCACATTTGTCTTAGATCTGTCTGAGCCAACAGGGAAAAAAACAGAAGCAGAGATACAGAAAATAATCCAGTTGAAACTGGAAATTAGGGATGTGAACCCAGATCTCCGTAATGGATCAGGAGTCATGGTCAGATGAGCCTCACCGAAGGGACAAAACATCAAGAGCTGAGATTAGGATTAGAGATAGAGGGGGTTACTTCTCAGGAGATTAAATAAAGATGTGTGTGAAAATAAAGCAAACCTCATGCTGATGTTAAAAGCAGCTCAGTTATGTCTGGGAGAAACTGGCTGGATGAAGACGCGATCTTCTTTTGAAATTTCCTTTCCTCTGGGGAGGCCGAGAGAAGCCCAAAGTGCCTGCCAGTAACCTTCATACAGCACCTCCATATGGAGATTTGTGGCAGTGCAGACAGTCTCATTTATCATCCTGTCAAGATTTATACTTACTGACCTCTGCTCCGACTGCTGCAGATAACTGCAAGACAGGTTTTGTTACTATGACAACTCTCATGGTAACCAGAGAGCAAAATATCTGGTTTTCTTCCTAAATTTACTGTCTGAATACTTGAGAGATACAGATCTATCAGCCGGCTGATACTTCATATACATGGATAATGGTACCAACGCAGTTTTAGGCTGAAGGACTAAAGATTTGTCCAAATGTGCAAATTAAAGCCTGACAACTGGATTTATGAGGCCAATCCTGATATCAATATTTGACAGTTTAATAACAATATGTGCACCACTATAAATGCTTTAACATAAACACATACGGACATATAAAAGACTGTGCCTCAAATATATCTTTGTCATTTCTGTACATTTCTTGTTACTTGTTGGCCGCCATATGTGCTAATACTATATCTGTGATAAGCTAAAGTCTGCATGTTGCCAGTATTCATTCTCTGTGTCTCTCTCTCTTTCTTGTCTCTCTCTCCTTCAGCCTGCAAGTCTGCCAACATCGACCTGGTGCTTCTGATCGACGGCTCGAAGAGCGTCCGCCCTCAGAACTTTGAGCTGGTCAAAAAGTTTGTTAACCAGGTGGGACATGTTTTCATATAAACAACTACAGTATTTGAAGGTCACCATGTATTTACCTAAAATAACAACTACAACAACAAACTAAATATAATTCAAATCTAAAATTATACATTTGCAAGAATAACAAGCTCCTACACAGAGCAGATGTATGGATGCATCCGCCACCAGTTAATCACAGGTTGATCTGTAACATCATGTTGGCAGCTTCCCAGTGTAGATTAAGGACTGGTATCATCTTACAGTTCCCAGAACAAGGTTACGTAACAATTAGTCAACAGATCCAGCAACAAAACCACAAAATCCACAGAATTGTAGGACAAAACCACAAATATTCAGCTACAAACGACAGAGCATTCGCTTGTTTTGGTGCACAGGAGGTGACAAATGAAATGTTCCATTTAAAAAAACTAATAAACATAAAAATGGAAGCACATTAACAGAGTACCTGTGTCACCTGCAACTGTGTCAGATGAATGTCCCTCAACCCCTCCTGTGCTCCAGGTTGTGGACTCTCTGGACGTGTCCGCTCATGGCACCAGAGTCGGTCTGGTTCAGTACTCCAGCCGGGTCAGGACAGAGTTCCCTCTCAACATGTACCACACTGCTGACGAGATCAAAGCTGCAGTCATGAAGGTAAAGTTGTCACCAACAACCAGTGTAACAGACCCTCAGCTGATCTGAGTGTGTGTCCAAAGTGAAAGAAATGCCTGCGTCACATCGTGGGCCCTCATCAACTGTGTGCTGATTTCAGTTACAGCACCTGTTGCTACTGTCCTTGTTTAGGTTGAATACATGGAGAAAGGTACTATGACCGGTCTGGCCCTGAAACACATGGTGGAGAACAGCTTCTCAGAGACAGAGGGCGCTCGTCCCTCCAGCCGCAACATCCCCCGAATTGGACTGGTCTTCACAGACGGACGCTCCCAGGACGACATCACAGAGTACGCCAAGAAGGCCAAAGAAGCCGGTAAGACTCAACAAGTGTGAAGGTCAAACCACATCTAAAGTTAGTTTCATGGTCTAAATGATGGCGGAGTAACCATCTGATTCCAGTCCCTGTGTGTGTGTGTGTTTCTGTGCATGTAAACAGGTATCACCATGTACGCTGTGGGTGTTGGGAAAGCTGTGGAAGATGAGCTTCGCGAGATCGCGTCTGAGCCTGTGGAGAAACATTTCTATTACACCACCGACTTCACTGCCATCAGCACCATCGCTGAGAACCTCAAACTCAACGTCTGCCCAGGTACAAACACTCTGACTGACCGCACTGTAGAATACTTTAGTCAAAGTGAAAGTAAAAGATAATGTCACGTCTCACTTCTGTGTGACAGCATATTAACAACTTATAAAACATACTAAACTGGAGTCGCTGGAGTCCTTAACAGGGCTGGAAATGTGTTTGACTGCTGGCCACAGTAGCAAGTGATTCCCACAGTTCATCAACAATTAATGAATGTTTTACCAGCTGAACCTCTTTTTTTAAATTGAAAAAGCACCTAATAGGTAGCTGGTCATCCTCTTAATCAAGTATTTCACTTTTGTGCAACTTTAAACCTCTCAGATGAACATATTGTATATTTTACTCAAATATATTAACTGATGGCTGAACATTAAGATTTTGCTTTAATATCATATTATGGGCTTAAAAATGTATCATGATTGATCTTAATGCGCCACAGTGTGCAGGCTACGACCTACAGGAGGTTGTTTACCTGCAAATCTTTTGTTGCATTTTCAAGTTTAACATGTTTTAATTCAGTTCATTGTGTCATAAACATAATGAAAAAAAACAAAAAAAAACATCTGAAAATGATTATCAATTATTTTAATATTTTCAAAATATTTTGTTAACATAAAGTAAAATTCAAAAGATGAGACTCACACGTGAAACCAGAGCCAGTGTTTGTGTAATGTCTTGTTGTTTGGCTCCATCTGCTGGCAGAAGCACACGACAGGTGTAGAAAAAGCCCTAAAATCTAAAGAAGTAATAAAATATAATACAAGAAATATAATAAGTCCTTATCAAACATTTTAGGTGTGAACATTTAAAAGTTTTTAGGTAACTATAACATAACTAATAACTGCATCTCAAAGACAAATGTGGTGAAGTGAAAGTATAAAGTGTATAGAGTATATGAGTAGATTAAGTGAAAGTGTTTTTGTTCTCTGATGTTCTCCTGTCTGTAACCCCCCCCTCCTTTGTGCCTCGGCAGAGGAGAGTCAGGGGGAGATTGAGGTGAAGGACCCGTGTGCCTGTGAGAGTCTGGTGGAGTTCCAGCAGGCCACCATGAGCAGCCTGGAGCAGCTCACACAGAAACATATCCTTCTTTTAAAAAACTCAGGCTCACTTTATAATTTGGATCTGTGGTAAGAAACCGATGGCAAAGTGACCACAGGAAAATACACCACATCCCTCTGGGGGTTCATCCCTGTGAGGAACCTGCCGAATTACAAGTAGTCACTGGATTTAAAAGTTGTTCAATTCAATTCAAGGTCACGTATGTTACAGATGTGGAGCTATAGTTACATCTGACTGGACTTTGAGTCTGTCGAGTGAGGTCCATTGGCAAACTCAGTCTCAGCTCCTTCCCTAAATAGTCCCCAACAAATGTACTATTGTATGTAATATATTGTTTGTTTGACAAAAACTACAGTGAGCAGCTGAACCTTTTTTGAAGGGAAGTTCTGAAAGATTTACATCTTCAGTAGGAACCAATGAGCTGAGAGCCGCAGACAGGAAGTCAGAAAGTATTGAAAGACGACGGGCACATTGTTGGATTTGGTCTTTTTGGGGGATTTTGGGGAAACAAAGATAGAGAATAATGTCAGCCTTGACCTTTAAACAACGTTTCATTGGTCTAAAATATCTAATAGTTAACTAGTAATTAACTTAATTTGCAAATATTTTACATTTGTTTGTCATTTTATTCCTTAATCAACGGTCCACTGTCTGGAATGACTGCTCGTCTGGAGCAGCTGGAGAACCAGCTCCTCTCCAGGAAGTGATCCGGTCATCACAGTGAGCGAGCAGGACGCCACAGACAAAGAGTAACAGAATGAGGAGGAGGAGGAGGAGGAAGACGAGGAGGAGGAGGGCACATCAGAAACCCTTACAATCAATGGACAAAACCAAAGTGTCTTTTCACAAAGCCTTTGTAGCCTTCACTAGCTCTGTTGCTCTTCACGTTCATGAGGATGACATTTAAATGAAAGCTTGTGATATAGAATCGTATTCCTGGTATAGATGAAAATGTACACTTTGTCTTAAAAAAACAACAACACCACATCCACTTTCCCACAAACCACCGAGCAAAGCAGCTGTTAAAAGACAAATAAACAAATGCTTTCATAAAACAGAAGGATACTGCAGTTCCAGGATTCCCCAGGACGTCTGATAACTTCTGGGATTTTTAGTGCATATTTGTGTGTACCTACAGTGTACATGTACGCCAACAAGCTACAGAATTAAGGATTAACTCCAGACTGTACCACATCTGTTATTGACCTCCCAGAAACAGATGTGGTAGGCTTCATCTGTGCAGCACAAAGGGGAATGTAGGCGTGTTGGTCTTTGTAAACTACATGAAATCAATGTACTGTAGATATTAGATATAAGCACAAATTAGTCCTCAATGAGAACACGAGTAGCAGTTTTCATCACACACAGTGTTCATCCATTCATCTGTTTCTCTTAGTGCCCTGTTTATACTTGATCTGTTTTGTACGGTTTGTTAAATATGATGTATTTATAGCAGATTGGGGTTTTTGTTTTTACCACAGTAGAATAGCCAATAAAAAAGGAGTTATAAAAATGAAGTGTTATTACCACTCCCAATATTAAATTGGCTTGGGTCATTTTCATAGAAAATCATTACTTGCTTGCCTGTAGAAACTACTTTTGATCACAGGTCTGACTGACTTTGCAGTGTTTAGGAAAGTAGCTCAGATTAAAAAAAACATAAAAAAAGGGAAGATAAGAAGTTCAAAGTATCACCGTTCATTAAAGCTGTGGTCTGTTGTTGATTGGCTTCACTTTCATGAATCTAATTTGTTCTTCACTCTGCACTTTCTAGATTTTGTCTCACGGTGCCCTTAACATGTCTGTTTGCGTACAAGTCAGAAAACCCTCCTCATGAGTCCTTCGGTCTAACGTCACCCTAAAGAGGTCACTTATATCATCGGCCTTGGCCTGACCAGTCTGTCACAATCTAGTCCCAGTAGACTAACAGGGACTGAGAGGCCTCACAGGGCACTGTATGTAAATGAATGACCACCTTAACTATGGTAGACTGTCTCAACCTGTAGTTTTGTATAAAAAGAAGAAGACCACCACAGATGTATACCCCTTTATATTTGAATGCCATGTTTTTGTATATTTTCTAATAGCTTTACCTTTTTGTATTTGTCTGATGAATCTCTGTATTACAATAGACAATAAAAGAGTGAACTTTTCACTTGAGAGCGATGTGTTATACATTTTGGTTTTCACTTTTCACTCGCAGATTTACATGTTTTTTAAGGCGTTGTGTTATCGGCTCGGTGCACAGCTTAGCAAAGAACACACTTTTGAAAATTAGTTTAAAAAAAAAGAAGTAATAAATGTATAATTTAGCTGTCACATTAGTTTCATTGTGCTTCATGTCAGGAAGAAACAAAGAAAAAGTTATCGCCTCAGTAGTCTGACTCACAGGATGTAAGCTGCCATTGGCCGACTCCTTCAGTTTCAGCGTTTTTTTTAACATTTTATTAACACACAGCTTGGTGAACATATAGTAAATTAGAAAATACTTGAACAGATAATGTTATACAGGGTACATACGTTTAAGGTTTTAGTAGCTTTCCTATTATTATTATTTGAGATTTATAAATATGTGATTTTGTAAGTAGTAAAATCAAATTGATGATAGTATTGATTTGCTCTGGTAGAAGAGCAAGTTAAAAAAGCCAAATAATACATTTTCACAGGAAAGGGAAAATTCAGAATCAATATATTGGGATATATTATATTGGCTGGGCCCTGGGCCTGTGTTCGGTAGGCCTGATCAGTAATCCATCCATCCCACAAAGTCAGAGAATATTGTGTCTGAAGTGTTTTTTAAATAGACAGTTTGAAGCGGCCTCAAACCGGAAGATGACTTGATACTCAGGAGCTGAATCTACACCATGTGTGGGATATTTGTATAATGAAGAATATTTTATTCCATCAATACTTCATTGACATAATCTCTAACAAAGGAGGATAAAACACATCCTTGGTTTGAAAAAAATAATGTACTTATGTCACTAACAAGGTCTGCCTATGAGCGGAGAGACCAAGCTGTCATGTTTTTGGTGAAAAAGGGGTTAAAATCAACTGTATGGAACTCAAAACATTCTCACTAAACTTTTCTTCTTGAGGGTCAATAATGTTGAGAATCTCCTCACAACTCAAGTTTACGTTTGAGTGGCGACGAGTAGCCTGATGACTGAAGTTTGTTCTCGGTGGATAAAGAGTCAGTTTTGTTATTGAAAGGTTAAGTAGACATGAAACGCTGAAAGGAACAAAGCTAATTCCTTGTGGATTTCCATTTGCTGTGTTTAAAGAGCAGCTCCATGGGGATCAGTTACTGCTTTCAAACAAACAGCGTCACTACTGACGATGACCTTCTGCACGTCCTCAGCAGACTGTGATGCAACATGTTTGTTCCAGTAGTTTCTTTCTTTCTTTCTCCTGAACAAACATGACCAAGTATAACTTTTTTTTTTTTTTTTTTACTCAAGTTGATAAGATTTGCTGCTATTAACGATTATCTTCATTATGGTTAAACTGCAGATTTATTTTTGGGATGCACTGATCAGATACACCTGTATAGAAATACTGACCTCATTGAACACATTGGGTATCGGCCATGACATGACTGATCCACATCAAATACAGTTTCCTTATCCATGTCATTATAAAACTGAAGTGTTCAGTTATATCCATTCAGTCACGGTGGACTCTCTGGCTTCATGTTCTTTTATTTTTTATTCCAATAAATTGCACACAGTGAAGCATACAGACTTTAGATTTGGGGAAGTAGAGCACTGGTCCAGTATTGGATCAGCACTCAGTACTGATAGATTCCCTGAGTTTAGGTATTGGAATTCATATCAGGCAAGAAAAAGTTGGATTGGCGCATCCCAACTCAATGAATTGATTAATCAGTGGTCTATAAAATGAATCAGAATCAGAATCAGAATCAGAATTGATGTCACAAAATAGTTAGATAAAAAATGTCAGATTACAGGATATAAAAATTTATTTAATTGTAAGTTTGATCAATTTAAGATAAAGTTGTTTCGAACACAAATCTTTCCTTGTGGCTTTAAAGGTTTGATATGTAACATTTCTGCATTAAAATGTCTAAAAACAACTATACCACTGTACCTGTTATGTGTTTTGTTGAGTTGTGTACTCAAATGTTTCCAACAATGTTCAAAACCAGAGAAATCTGTAATTTTACAGAAGGACTAACTTAACGGTGCGTTTCATTTGGTCACCTGTCAGTGGCGTCATATCGCCACATGATATGTCACAGAATTATACTATAATGCAGCATTTTTTCATTAATTGCATGCCACTTTGCAACACAGTACTCCAGTAGAGACCTAATTTATTGATGTAAGATATACATTCAACATCCATCTAACTACGATGTGCTAATGCGTACGGTAACGTTACAACAACGTTCAACACACTCATAAAGTTATTTTCTGTAGGATGTTTTTGACCACAGATAACAGCACTGGGCTAGCCCACCACTGAATCTGCCACTTAACGTTAGCGACAGCAGCTGTATTGGTAACTCATCTGATGGTGAGTTAGCAAGTTAACGTTACGTTAGCTAACATTACTATTTCATTAGAATGACTACACGCTACCTGAACAAATGTGACTGAACCTAACGTGAATAAACTTTAACACATTTCCTCATCTGTGAACATGATTTCACGTCAGACAGATGCAACAACTTCTATTTATAATTCCTTTTACGCAGAAATGGTTCATAAAGTGTCTGTATTTATAAGTAATCATACTGTATATCGCCTACTTTGTTTCAAACAGTAAACTTCACGGTAAAGTTGTGATCATCATAAACAAACTGTTGCTCTAGAGGCGAGTTCCTGTTTCTGGTTTCATAGTAAAAGTTTAGAATATCTGTGATATGTCCACGGAGAATATGTTTTGTTTTTAAACGACCTTGTTGATAGACTCCAGCTCCTTCTAATTGCAGATTCTTTTAATGACAATGATGAGAAACTCTCTCAGAAGACGTATCTAATAAATCCCTTTGACGCTGTGTGTGTGCACTGCATGCTGGATGCTACATAACAAGCCGCCCCAGTGTGTGTGACCTTTACTGATAGGGCCTAATGAGGGTTGATGAGATGCTCGCTCGTTCTGTGGCCTGCAGCATGACTCACTTCCTGAATACACTGAGGATTATTGAAAATGTCAGGAGGTCCCAAAAGTCCTTCCTGTGGAAAGTGCAACAAAGAGTGCAGTAAAGAAAGAGGTGTGAGGTTGGGCTGCTAAACAGAAGAAGTCTCAACTTTCAAACAGTCAAAAGTTTCATAACAAAACAGGCCGGCCAGGTCCAGCGGCATCATCTCCCTTTCCCTCTAACATCGCAAGGACGAAGAGGTCATTGTAATTTGGGGGAGATATTAAATTGAACAATGTTAAGCTGTTAAACATTTAACCACTGAAAAAAGAAAAGATCACGTAACATAGAGCTACAAGTAAGTCACAAAATCACACATAAAAACACACAAAAACAAAATCTAATTTGATTTCTTTTGGATGTGATCTGTTAAAGTGAAGCTCTGATGGAGCCAGTATTGGATTATATACAGAATATAAACACAGTGCTGGTATTTGTGATGCAGTTCGTGATGAGCATCCCTTAAATTTAGTGATTAAAGAACGACTAAGACATGCACAGAACGGCACATTTCACAGCTGGAGAATAAACTTGTCTATGTCATATATTATGACTTTGCCACGTCTGTATTGTAATGCCATTTTACTTACAGTCGAACATACAGTGTAAGCCAATACATACAATACAATATGTATCTGTGATGAGCTAATGTCAGCCAATAATATCGGCCCGGACGTTTTATCAGTTTCAGCCTTTAGTCTGGACATTAATGGAGGAAATCCACACACACCAAACGAGGTCACAATGATCATGATACAAAAACTACACAGCATAAGAGTCAGACGTAGACACAGAGTTCTGTTGATTTGAACAGAAACATCCCGAGAATTAATTTACGGCTATCAATCAGGACATTGAGGAGTTAAATTATTCGTTTTTTTATACAGTTCTTAAAAAATAAAACGGGAATACCAACGCTGTGACGGCGTATTAGGGTAAAATAAAATAAATACGGGTCATAAAGTGTCTGTATTTATAAGTAATTAAACTGTATATCGGCTGCTTTGTGTCAAACAGGGCTTCCACATTGGGGTCTTGATCACCTGGCATCTATTTTGCCGGCACCAGCTGGCGGTTGCTTAGTGACTTTATCCCTACATGTAGTCTGTAGATGTTAACTTATCCATACCACACAAACTTCTGAAAAACTGAAGACACAATCCCAAAAGGAAAGCTCGCCGTCTTGTTTTGCCTGTGACTCACACAACACTGCGTACGCTCTGTGAACAGCCCGCATACGTTACGTGTGCAATGTAGCCAAAGTGTTATTCAGAGAAAAAAAACAATAAAGTGGTAAATTTACGTGAAAAAACACACACATTTACAAGATAAAAAAGAGATTATAAAGTCATAATTTAGTGAGAAAAAACTCTTTAAAGTTACACATTTACCGGAAAAATAGTGTTTTTTCTTTTCATGAAAGGAACCACATTGCTTCACTGCGGTTCGTTTACCAGGGAAACTACAGCTCACAATCTGCTGTATCAGCACCGCAAGAAAATCACAGACACAACCTCTGTGATTACACATAATACAGCCTCTGTGCTTGACTCAAGCTGTTAACTCTTAGTCCTTCACAATTAACGTTTCCCTTTACTCCACACCAGACATCCACTGTTAATTCTTGTCTCATTTGTGGTCTGCTCTGACAGTAAATTCATCAAATTCAGTGGCCCATGTCGCTATTTTCCAAGCTACTGTATTTCACTGGACTGACGCTGAACGCGGTTTCCATGGGAACGCGGCCGTTGAGGTTTTCGCTATATGGAGGTAGATCCAACCTCGCAAAGTGAAGCTATGTGGCTCCTTGAGAATAAAATTACATTTTCTTTTCACGTAACTTTGTGACTTTAATCTCAAGTTTTTTTTTCTCCTATAAATTTTAATCATAAACTCTCATGAAGTTTAATCTCAGAGTTTTTTCTCATATTACTCCACTCATAGAATTAATGTTTTTGCATAGAAAAAATATTTTTTTATTTTGTACCTCATATAATCATATAGACGTTTGTACATTCAGATTCTTGTAAGTCCATTTTTTGCAAGTTTGTACATTTACTCATTTACATTCATACTTCTAAAAGCATGTACACACACACAATATATATATATATAATATATACTATAAACCACAGACTAAACAGATACAGATTACGACGTCTCCCATAACCCTAACCCCTAACCCTTGGAAACGCTTGGGGGGAAAGTTGAAAAATTGTCTGTTGCTACTTTAAATAGTGTCTATCTCAGACTCACAGTTGGGGCACAAAGTGATGCATTAATTGAATATAATAATGATTTACACAAGAATGTGTACAAATGTACAACGCCATCCTATTTAATAGGAAGACATTCAACTAAAACTTTTTTTTATCATATTGTTTATAATAATAAACGTATATAAAACATTTATAATAATAGTTTTAATAATGATACGTTTCTTTCTGTGAATTTCTGCTCTTATATACCCGACAACAGACAAGTTTAAGTTTTGCCTGTCATCCAGTTACTCAGAGAATTTTAACCTTCAGTTTTACAGCGACGTTTGTCATTTTAAGCCGTCGCTTTGACGGCTAATAAGAAAGAAAGGAGAGATTCAACAACAGATTCGTTGGCATCTGCATTTAAATCAAAAGCATCTCTATAGGAATCATGGACAGAAGAAAAATGTTGATGTGGGACCTGTGACGTTACCATTCAAGCTTCTCCACCCAGGAAGAGCACTGAGGAAAAACTAATTATTGCCAATATTAGCAGTCCTGCGTGTTACTCCTCAATAGCACAGAAACATTCAAATTCAAGGATGAAAAACACAATAAGGAATCAATGTTGAGATACGCCAGCAGTCCTCTTCACGACCCATATTATTTTAAAACAATCTGAAATTCACTATATCTTGTTTTATTAAATTTTACTTTATAAAAATGTATTTAACAATAAATCTTATTACAAACATGAAATTCTGAAGCAAAGCATTAGTAAGTGAGCACATTCAACAGAGCTAAAAACAGCCTTTCAGTATTTAAAGCATGGGTGTAACCATGCATTCGTTGGGGAGGTTGGCCGGGGCGAGAAAAAGACGTTTGTAGAACTTTGCTAGCAGTCAACCTCCATATCGCTAGCTGTTTAGAGCCCGACTGATAAAAAGCTCAACACAGATATGTTGGTATCATCATATGTGTACTGTTACGAAACAGTGACGCCATTACAGAGTCTGTTGTCAGAAGGCACTGAAGACGGTTAACTTGACAACAAAATGATCTGTTCAGTAGATATATTGGTCTAATTCTTTGAGCTCTCAAATATCGATTGACTCTAGTTATAGTTGGCAAAATTGATAATTGTCTACCTATCTGTTGGGTAAAGTGAGCCCACAGTGAGCTTCAGTTCACAGATTATAATACAGACGGCTTTCAAACATGGAATCAGTTCCATCTGTTGACTTTCCAAACTACATTTGGTCACAATTGAGTTACTGAGACTACATTTGTTCACTTTTGTTTGGTTTATGAAACAAAACAGTTAAATCTCAGTACTCTTTTGATACCAACCGAAATGCGTCTGTTGCCCAGAGCATCAGAAATTGTTAAGTAAAGATGCATTACTGTAGACGGCACTGAATGCTTGCTCATGGTTTGTACTTATTCTTATTACATATCAGATGCTGGTTTAAATCATAATTTCTTACACAGGCCTGTTTGCGGTGTATTTTCTACTTGTGTGTTTATGAATGTTTTTTCTGCTGACCTTTTATATTCTTTTCTCCGAACCCTAGAAAACTGTTTTAAATCTATTTGATGACATAATAAATTTGTTTCAAACTGAAACATGAACAATTCAAATGAAAAAAGGGTCCAGTAGAAAATCATGTTCACATATCTCAAAGTAATGCTGGGGAATATGAGTATTAGATCAATAAAAATAGGTTAATATTCCCATTAAATGATGAGGCCTCTAGATTCAAAATGTTATTTTAAAACTTAAGAGTGTGAACTGGCCAGAATGAACTGCGGCGTTAGCTAAAGTTAGCCTATGAATGCTGTAATGTGTACCCTGTTATGCATACATGCTATATAACCTACTGTTACGTCTCCTAGGTGGAAATAGGGAAAAGGAGACGATAACAGGACAACCAAATTAAATTCAGAGTCAGAGTAGGAGTGCAAATAAAAGTGGTTCATTTTCTGCTCAATTTTCTGCTTCTCCCTCTTAACTGGATGTTAAATGTCATGAGTTATGACAAGAGTTTGGGAGGGAATAAATATCATTAAATAGACACGGGAAGTCACAAGTTTCATATTGTCATCTCACTGGTCATCAGGGAGAAGGGACCAGAAGGGGGGCAAATTGGACAATACTTCAGTATTACTTAGCCTTGCCCCCTGTGGTGCAGCATTACGCATCACCAACTCATCACCATCATCAGTAGAGCTCACCTTTGAAATAGAAGCCATAGGTGGGACAGCAGTCTTCACATCGTGGTCTGGGGATGACCCGTTTCGATCTTCCCGGGGGTGATACAGCTTCATCATGTCGACATGAAACACTCTAGTCCGTTGCCTGCGGTCAGGGGTTTGGATGATGTAGTTTGTTTCACTGAGTTTCTTCTCTGCAACATAAGGACACAACATAAGATTTAGTAATTTTAGTAGATTTGGAAACAAGTGGGCAACTGCTCTCTGATCATAGCGTTGCTTCATCTTCACCTGAGAAGAGGAGGTGATCCTTGAGCTTGGCAACATACTCTGGAATGGTTTTGACCCTTTTCTCCGGTATGACCAGATGCTCTTTAAGGACCTTTAAAGGGCCCCTAACCTCATATCCACGGACTAGATAGCACATGGTTGATCCCTAATGTCTTAAGTACCTGGGCAAACACCTGATACTTGAAATTGGTGCCTTGATCAGTTTGAAACACTCTTGGCAGACTAAACATTGACAAAAACCTTACCTTGGTGATGACTAGAGCTGTGATTTTCCATAGCGGGATGGCTTCCTGGAAACCTAGTGGAAGCACACATAATGGTTAAAAGATTCCTAGCTTTGGTCTTTGGCAACGGTCCCACACAATCAACAATCACTTTTTCAAATGGCTCACCCTTTACTGGAATGGGGCAGAGCAGAGCAGGAGAAATCACTTGATTTGGTTTGCCAGTAACTTGACACACATGGCAGGCACGTCAATGATGAACAACATCAGATTTAAGTCCTGGCCAAAAGAAATGTTTCAGGACCCTGTCATAAGTTTTTGTGATCCCCATCCTGACCTTGGGTGGTCATGAGATAAGGACAGAACTTGCTAACGATACGATGTAGGTACAACGACCTGGTAAGTCGCACTCCAGTCCACATCCTCTAAGACATCACTAGTCCAGCGAAAAAAAAACAGAAATAATGAGAACTGGGGAAGAAAAACGAAAGCAAAAAGACTGAGAAGTTTAGGCCAAAGTTATATTAACACATTTAATGTGCCTGCAGAAGGGTGAAGAAGAACTGTGCCTCTTGTCGGTACAAATGCAATGAGAGATTCAGCCTTGTAGAAAGTCGCTGAGCATTACTTCAAGATGAAGATATTCGTTCTCAACTTTTTTCAGTGTTGATTTAAAAGTAATTGATTAAAATGAATGTTGTTTACAATAGTTGACTTATGTACGCCCATATTCTGCATTATTCTATTGGGAAAATGTTTGTCTTTTTTTTTATTTAATAAATATTTTTCAACTTAAACTGAAGCAATATTGTTTTTATAGTGATGCTCAATCTGAAAACACAAAAACATAAAATACTGTCTTCAGTACATGGCAACAGCAGCTGATTCAAGTTTGATCAAAATTTGTTTGGGCTCTCCTGTAAAATGTGATATAACACTCAATAAAACACACACAGAGATATGAAACTACTTTAGTTGCAAGTGTTCTTGTTATGTGTTGAAATAATACTTTCAGCTGACTTTTTAGTGAACCTCATTATTTTTTTCTATTTCTGAATGAATTCATTAAATTACATTTTTTATATTGCTTATTACAATTCAAACACAAAATGTTTGTCCCCCTTGTAAACCTGTCAAAGATTTTAAGTGTTTGATTTTAAGTTCAGTTTTCCACATTTACTATTGTGCCAATGCAGATTTGCAACCTTTTAAAAATTCACATTTGTGCTCACAAAAGCAAAAAAATACTTACATTCAATACTAAATCAATCCACATACACACACCTGCTACTCTTACTGATGCATGGACACTAAAATGCATACGCACACCCAAGGAGTCCAAGGACGTCAGCACATATAAAGTCTAAGGTTTTCTGCAGCCATATTGTTGGTGTCCTGGTATAAATGCATTAACTAAGGTAAGTACCACCTGCTGTGACCTCCTTTACAGCGTTGAACTGTGTTCTGACTTGACTGATATTTTATCACTATAGAAGTTGCAAATGAACATGGCGTCCAGAGAGGGAAATGGCAGGTGGCATGTACCATCATATGCCTTGAAACAATTCCAGCCACTTAGGTAAGCTAAAAGAGTACTTGAAGGGAAGCTGTTAAGGACGGCTTCTTGAGAAGCGTTAAAGAGGTTTGCCAGCTGTGGAGCTAGTAGAATGTTGTGACTGAAAACGGTGGGACTGGTATGGGATGAAAATCCGATTCTGGGGCCAAGTGTCTGAATTTCTGAAATGAGAAATGAGATAATGAATCAGCGATGCTGTTGTGATAACCAGGAGTAGAGGAAAGTTTGATGTGAATCTTTTTTAACTGCTGACCTTTTATATTTTCATTTTTCTGATTCCCAGCGCGCAGTTTTAAATCTGTTCAATGTAAGAAGAGCTTTGCTCCAAACTGAAACATGGACAATTTGAAAGAAATGACTCTTGATAACAAAAGAACGAATTCTATTGAGGATGTTGTTCAAAGAACTACATCTTATTTTGGAATTTGTGCTCAGCTTCAACATGAACATTTAATGAGGGTTCGGAAAGTGTGCAGACTGAGGGAACCTCTTGTTGTCAATTCAATTACAAGAGTAATGTATTAATTTTTAGGTTCTGATCCTCTGACTGAGGTGAGGACTTTCTGTCTCATGTCGTTGTTGAGTGGCCTCATGCAGGATTATCCATAAAAACTTGTAACTCACAGAAACAGTTCTGCAGTGTCAAATGCCCAACAATGTCCTTCAAAGACATTTTAAAAGCTCTCTACCTTTGGGGAAAGCCATAATGAAGCCCATAATTTTACTGCCAATACCAGATGTAAGCCTATTCTCCAAGCTTTTGATATTGAGACTAGAAAACCAAGTTTTCTGGGGCTTTAAGAACTAGACTTTATAGATGTATCACCTGTCTTTGTCTCTGTGTGTCGTTGTTGTAGATGAAAATAAGATATGTTGATGAATAAGTTGTTCATGGTTGTTTGCAACACCAATCCACCGGTTAGTGCTGATACTCTTTAAGATTGTAAAATAATTGATTGAGAAATATGAGTAGGCTACAGGTTGTCATGTTTACTGTGTGTTGCTTAAATAACTAGATTTTTAAATGGTATTCTCAGATTTATTTCATGTTTTTGAATTACTGTAAGGCTGGCCCTAAATATTCAACTATATTTATTTAAAGGGTCTATTCTTTGCAACTCAAGATAAAAATTGTACTGATAATTAATTAGAGTGCATAATCATGATGTTCCTGTGGTGATCATTCTGAATTAATTTTACTTTTCTTTAAATTTCACTATACAGCTAAAAATGTCAGATATGTTGTATTGCTTTTTCTTTTAGTCAAAGTGGTCTTCAGAGAGTTGCCCACAAACAGCTGTTGTAAATAGGGAGTCTTCCTAAAATTGAGTTGTCTTACAAGCTCATTGGGTTTTGTCTATAATCACTGTAAATATGTACTTATAACTGAAGAATATTCTTTTCTTGTTTTTTCAGCTTGCAAGACATGAACGCATCATCTGCCAATGTGACAGTGGTTGTAGAGTATCGAGACTCCTTCTCTAAAGCTGTGACCAAGAATGTGATTGTTGTGGTTCTCGGACTCTCCATCAACTGCATCAATGCAGGTCTCATTCACACCTTTTGCAAACACCAGGTCTGATATTCTTTCCAGCATTAAAACGCCATTTTCTTTCTCTTTAGTAACTCAGCCTTACATTATGTTCATCTTAGCTGTTTCTTGTCATGTGGGTGGTGTGGGAATAGTTTGCTTTGCTTTGTCCAAACCAGGAGCAGGTGATGTATCCATAGCGTAATTTTCAGTCAACATGAAATCTGCAGTAGTGGCTGTTGGGAGAAGTTTTGCCCCCTTCCTGATTTCTTATTTTTTTGCATATGTGTCATGCTTAAACGTTTCAGATCATCAAACAAATGTTAATATCAGACAAAGATAACCCGAGTAAATACAAAATGCAGTTTTTAAATGATGATTTCATTTTATTAAGGGAAAAAAGCTATCCAAACCTACCTGGCCCTATGTGAAAAAGTAATTGCCCCCTAGACCTAATAACTGGTTGTGCCACCCTTGGCGGCAACAACTGCAATCAAGTGTTTGCGATAACTGGCAATAAGTCTTTCACATCGCTGTGGAGGAATTTTGGCCCACTCTTCTTTGCAGAATTGTTTTGATTCAGCCACAATGGAGGGTTTTCGAGCATGAATGGCCTGTTTAAGGTCATGCCACAGCATCTCAATTGAATTTAAGTCCGGACTTTGACTAGGCCACTCCAAAACCTTCATTTTGGTTTTTTTAAGCCATTCAGAGGTGGACTTGCTGGTGTGTTCCAGATCATTGTCCTGCTGCATAACCCAAGTGCTCTTGAGCTTGAGGTCTCGAACTGATGGCCGGATATTCTCCTTCAGGATTTTCTGGTAGAGAGCAGAATTCATGGTTCCATCAATTACGGCAAGTCGTCCAGGTCCTGAAGCAGCAAAGCAGCCCCAGACCGTCACACTACCACCACCACGTTTGACTGTTGGTATGATGTTCTTTTTATGAAATGCTGTGTTAGTTTTACACCAGATGTAACGGGACGCACACCTTCCATAAAGTTCAACTTTTGTCTCGTCAGTCCACAGAATATTTTCCCAAAGTCTTGGGGATCATCAAGATGTGTTTTGGCAAATGTGAGACGAGCCTTTGTGTTCTTTTTGGTCAGCAGTGGTTTTCGCCTTGGAACTCTCCCATGGATGCCATTTTTGCCCAGTCTCTTTCTTATTACTTTCTTACTTATCTAATCATGGACACTGACCTTAACTGAGGCAAGTGAGG
Organism: Enoplosus armatus; assembly: GCF_043641665.1. Lineage (NCBI taxonomy): Eukaryota > Metazoa > Chordata > Actinopteri > Centrarchiformes > Enoplosidae > Enoplosus > Enoplosus armatus. The sequence goes on along the minus strand of NC_092182.1, from coordinate 26,359,315 downwards.
CCTGCAGTTCTTTAGATGTTGTTCTTGGTTCTTTTGTGACCTCCTGGATGAGTCCTCGATGCGCTTTTGGAGTAATTTTGGTAGGCCGGCCCCCCCTGGGAAGGTTCACCACTGTTCCAAGTTTTCTCCATTTGTGGATAATGGCTCTCACCGTGGTTCGCTGGAGTCCCAAAGCCACAGAAATGGCTTTGTAACCCTTTCCAGACTGATAGATGTCAATGACTTTGTTTCTCATCTGTTCTTGAATTTCTTTAGACCTCGGCATGATGTTTTGCTTTTTGAGATCTTTCAGCCTGCTTCATTTTGTCAGACAGGTTCTGTTTAAGTGATTTCTTGATTCAACAGGTCTGGCAGTAATCAGGCCAGGGTGTGGCTAGTGAAATTGAACTCAGCTTTCCAAAAAATGTGGTTAATCACAGTTAATTCATGATTTAACAAGGGGGGCAATTACTTTTTCACATAGGGCCAGGTAGGTTTGGATAGCTTTTTTCCCTTAATAAATGAAATCATCATTTAAAAACTACATTTTGTATTTATCTTTGTCTAATATTAAAATTAGTTTGATGATCTGAAACATTTAAGTGTGACAAATATGCAAAAATATAAGAAGTGAGGTTCCTGTTTGATTTAGCCTTTGATTAACATTGTAACATGGGAATGGGAGGTAGCAAGACAATGGAGGCCAGTGACTAGTTTGAAGAAGAAGTTGATTCTGCTGTAAGTCTGGATGGTGGAGGACCGGATTTTCTGGACAGAATGAGTGTGGGTGATAAAATTGCAAATGAACATGGCGTCCAGAGAGGGAAATGGCAGGTGGCATGTGCCATCATATGCCTTGAAACAATTCCAGCCACTTAGGTAGGCTAAAAGAGTACTTGAAGGGAAACTGTTAAGGATGGCTTCTTGAGAAGCGTTAAAGAGGTTTGCCAGCTGTTGAGCTAGTAGAATGTTGTGACTGAAAACAGTGGGACTGGTATGGGATGAAAATCCGATTCTGGGGCCAAGTGTCTGAATTTCTGAAGTGAGAAATGAGATAATGAATCAGCGATGCTGTTGTGATAACCAGGAATGCGGGCTGCCCTGAGGATGTACTGATGTTGAGCTGAGATTAGTATGAGTCTCCGCAGGAAATGCATGGTGGCTGGAGACCGAGATCGACCTTTGTTTAGGACCTCTACGACTGCGGTGTTATCAGAGTGGATGAGGACGGATTTCCTGGACCATTCATGCCCCCAAAGAGTGGCAGCTATGATAATGGGGTATAGCTCGGGAAGCATGGAGGAAGGAGGAAGGGACTTTTGTGATAGTAGCCGCCAAAACCTATGGCAGGAGCTGCATCCGTGTAAAGTAGAATGTCCTCGGGTTGAGTGATGAAGTCATCATAAAAGAAGAAAATTCCATTGCAAGAACACACGAAATGTTGCCAAATACGCATTTCCATTTTGCATGCATTGTCCAAAACTATTCTACTGTGGAGAAAGGGGACGGCTGCAGCTTTAGCTAAAAGGCTGGACAGGAATGATTTTGAGAATGGCAAAATTGTGGTGGCCAAGGAAGGCTAGTAGCTGCCGTTTGGTGCATCTGTCTGCCAGGAGATATTTCGGCAGAAGCAGAGTAATGTATTTTCACTGAGGGCAGAGATGCCAGAAAGGAAATTGAGTCCAGGGTGATGCCTAAGAACTCGATGGATGTGTTAGGCCCTTAAGTTTTCTCTTCGGAAAGAGAGATGCAAAGGAGGCCCCTCCTCTTTGATTCTGCCGTCTCCACGTCCACAAACGGAGCCCGACATCAGAGACTGGACCGCCGCCCACCTCAACGATTCCTGAAAGGGAAAGGCATTCCCTTCCACTGCAACGACAATAAAGCAAAGTTGTTTCATCTCAACCTCCATTAACACTCAACAACAGCAACCGCTGGGCCTCCAGCGCTTCCGGCTTCCTCGCCAGGGCCAACCACCACCAGCGCTGCCACGCGTGACGTCGCAGAACCTCCACCGCATCCACAGCCTGCATCATCAGTCCCCCTAGAGGGGGACAGGTTGTATTTCCTCCTGTGCCTACTCCCTCTGTGTCTGATTTGTCTCAGGTGATCTCAGCGTTCTTCTCATTCCTGTGTTCGCAGGCTTCACAAAACTCACGTGCACATACATCCTTGTTTCAGCGTTGTTCAACTTCTGATGTGATCATGCATTTAAGCGTGAAGCACAGGCTGTCTGTCCTCAAAACAAACAGTGCTGGATGGTGGACCAGGTATAAGTAGGCTTGAGGTTATTAGAGGTGTGGTGGAGGCGTGGCCCTGCTCCTGATCCTAAGTTAACTTTATATACTGAGTCGTTGAAATCCCCCATTTAACATTTGAGCATATGATGTCTCTGTTTCAAGCTTAAAGCTTTGATCTCAGGCTTCCCAGATTCGCAGAACATTTTCTCCCTCCCTGTGTGCTTTTCTTCCCATCTTCCAGATCTTCTACATGAATCCTCGATATATCCTTTTCATTCATCTGGTGGTCAACGACATGATCCAAGTGATGCTGACTGTCATCCTGTTTGTCATCAGCTACACCATCTACAAAATAAATGTCTCCATCTGTTGTGTCTTCCTCCTGATTGCTCTTTTCACCACTGAGAACACCCCTCTGAACCTGGCTTGCATGGCGGTGGAGTGCTACATCGCCATCTGCGCCCCCCTTCGCCACGTTCAGATCTGCACCATCAAGAGAACGCTAATGCTGATTGGTTTAATCTGGGTGACGAGCATGTTGTCTGTTCTTTCTGATCTCTTCATCACTTTGGCCACACAGCCTCTGGACTTCTTTCATTCTCGTGTGTTCTGCCTCAGACAAACTGTGTTCCCACATCCCCTCATTATCCAGAAGAGAGATATCACATATTCAGTGTTTCTAGTTATAGTTTGGATCACTATCTTTTACACTTACTTCAAGATCCTGTTCACTGCAAAAACAGCTAGCAAAGATGCTAAAAAAGCCAGAAACACAATCATTCTGCATGGATTTCAGCTGCTGCTGTGTATGGCTTCATATGCAGCGCCCCAGTTATTAGATGCTCTGCTGCAATGGTTCCCTAAGAATTACACAGACTCCCTCTTTGCTTACTATGTTATTGTACAGGTCCTGCCACGATCTATCAGCCCAATCATCTATGGCATACGAGACAAGACTTTCAGGAAGTATTTGAAAAGGTGTCTGTTGTGTAAAGTCAGCATACAGTAAGCAACCAACCATAGACAGTCCCTACAGTTCCGTTTCCTGGGCTCCATCATCAGCCAGGACCTCCGGTGGGAGCTGAACATCAGCTCCCTCATCAAGAAAGCCCAACAGAGGATGTACTTCCTGAGGCAGCTGAGGAAGTTTAACCTGCCACAAAAAATGCTGGTTCACTTCTACACTGCCATCATAGAGTCCATCCTCACCTCCTCCATCACCGTCTGATACGCTGCTGCCTCCACCAAGGACAGATGCAGACTGCAGCGTATCATCCGCTCTGCAGAGAGGGTGATCGGCTGCAACCTTCCATCTCTTCAGGACCTGTACTCCTCCAGGACCCTGAGGAGAGCAGGGAAGATCGCTGCCGACCCCTCCCACCCCGGACACTATCTGTTCGACCCCCTCCCCTCTGGCAGGAGGCTGTGGTCCATCAGGACCAAAACCTCCCGCCACAAAAACAGTTTCTTCCCCTCTGCAGTCAACCTGACAAACTCTCACTGTTTATTAACGTACATCACCCCTGTCCCCACTGCGTTACATTAACGCACCCACCCCCTACTGGACACTTTATCTGGACACTTTACTTTATTCTGGTCACTGCACTGTTGTTATTTATCTTATCTTATTTTTTATTTTTATTTTTATTCTTATTCTTATTTTAGCTTTATATTCTACTTATTTGTTATCAAAACAATAGCACCTTCAGACCACAGCAAATTCCTTGTAATGTATGTTACTTGGCAATAAACAGTTTCTGATTCTGATTCTGATTCTGATACAACTGCTGTACAGTATCTTATTTAGTGTTTCTAAGACAATGCTGTACAATGCACAAATATAGTAACTACAAGTTGGGTCAAAATAGAATAACTCAAACTGATCATGTTTATTTAGTTTATGAAATGAAACCAAAGAAACTGTTTGGGTTTTATTTTTTACCGATGACATGTTAAAATAAATTAAACATCCCAATAGCTATAGTTCTAAATAATATACTCTCTACTGTTGCTTGCTGCTTATGGATCTCTTATGAAACAAAGCATGTGACAATATATCACATTGCTGCTGCACTCATATGTGACACACTCAGCTCAACACGAGAGAAATATTCAGGTTACCTAGCCTGTCACATTTTCACAACTTCAGTTCAATTGATGTAGTGAATGTTCTTGTTCGGTGTTGTAACTGGACTTTGTTAATCAAAATTACTTTTTAAATTACAAATAAACCAGATCCATGCCTGAAAGTTAGATTTTCTAAGTTTGTACAAGTACATTTGTGCCTTAATTTTGTATTCATTTCCATGACTGCACGCTTAATTTTATAAAACTAAATGAATCAAGTGAGTGAGTTCGGACATTCAACTGTTAATCATGATACAGACAGACCGCAGCATGTTCGTGGGTGTTTGTTAACAAGCTGGCCTTTTAAACCGTAAACTTGGAGGCAGGAACTTGTCAGCTTCCTGGAAAAACCTACACACTCATATAGTCAATGGCTGTATTCCGAACCGCCTACTACATACTACAGACAAATACAGTATGCAGTATGAATTACATACTGCATACTGGTCCGATGCATACTAGAGGTTTTTTCCTAATCAGTAAAACATCCGGGTGATTTTGACATACTGCATATTTTGCTTTTGTTTGCACACTTCATACTACATGATACATTTTGGCCAAATCAGAATGGACTGCTAGTATAGTAGGCCAAGCTCAAGACCACATCTATAGTGCGTTATGGGGGCATTCATAGTGAATGATAATGTATTCATAATGCTTTATGACTACACTCATGAATATACATAATGTTATCTGCATCACACCGCCAACAATGAAACGTTATGATGAATCATGCATTACTTGCAGTATACTTAACACATACAATGATAACTTACGATACTGCAGGACTACTATAGCATGAGTCCTTACTACAGTTGTGGAGTGTGTAGGTGAGCATAGGTTGACATAATGTATTATAAGCCCCATCAGTCAACCTCTAGTTTATAACTACTCAAGAGCATCCATAAGATATCATTCATTATAAGTCACATCTGTAATGTTTTATGACTGTTCATAAAGTACATCAGGAAGCATTGTGGATGTTTATGAGCATAGTCATCAAGCATTATGAATGCATTGTAATTCACTATGAATGCCCCCATAACGCACTATAGATGAGGTCTGCATAGAAAGTGTTAGTGCTAGCTGTTGCTCGCTGGATGAGCTGTGAAGAACTCCAGGAAGGAAACTCAGGAAGGCTTCATTAAGTCAGGTAAGTCACTGTAGTAACTATAGGCATGTTGCCGTCCAGCTGTTTCTATGCATATTTTCCTATTGCGCACAGCGAGTGGAAATGCCAGAAATTCAAAAAAAAAGAAAGAAAAAAACATTTTTATAGCAGCTGGAGCGAGTTTGTTTAACCATTTGACGTTTGTGACGGGGATGGCATCACCTGAAAGTGACGTCAGTGCACAACCACAGTAGTAAAATGTGAAGGTGTGTTTAACACACCACATATCAAGTCAGAAACTTACCGGAGCCATTATGTTGGTGTCCTTGTCTACACACATTCACTAAGGTAAGTACCACCTACTGTACACAGCTATCTAAAAATGTCACATGAAGTTTTACAAACTCTGATGATGAAATGTTTTCGTCATTGACAACTCATGCTCCTTTATCATGGCTTTTAACTTTCCAACTGAGACTGGATGTCATCGGGTAGTCACCAGGTCCGGTTTGTTGAGCACAGAGATAACAGGCTTGTGGTTTATGTGTACTCAGGACTGTTTGTGATGTTTTCTTTCTCCAGTAATTGTTAAATGTGATTAATTCTACCTGTTGCAGAGCAATTTATAATTCTCATATATATGTATATGTATTGCCCCATTCTCATTTCTAGAACACCATTCTGAGTCTGTTGGATGAGATAATTTTTTAAAGCTACTGAGAAGGCTTTAAAAATCGTTTGTTGCTGAAACTACTTTAACAAATTGATAATATAACTAAATGATTAGCTTCTTTCCAAAAAGTCATATTTAGAGGCAATGCAGTGTTTTCCTCATTATCACACTTTTATGAGTCTTAATGAATTAATGTCAATTCCAGTAAAGTAAAATATAGACTTTTATTTTTTTGGACTGATGCTCTGATCTTCTGCCTGAGGTGAGTTCTTCTTTTTCTCTTGCTGTTATCAATATGTATCTCTATGTAGATGTAAACTTCACAAATGTGAATTTTCTACAATGTCAGCTGTGTCTGGCTTCTTCAGATGATTTGGCCAAAATCTGGTATCAACAACAGACTATTTTCAAACCCTTCGTATTATAAAGTATACATGCAAAATTACTTTTTTCACATTTATCATTATGCAGTGCAATAAACAGTTTGATGTTGAACACTAAACCAGCCTTCTTTATCAGTAGGTTGTTGCACCAGCTATGTGTAAGTTCAACAAACAGGTTGCAACATACAAGTTAATTACAAAACAATTAAATATAAATCAAGATACAACGTCAAATATACAAGTGTAAATCCTTCCTTTGTAACTGTTGTCATGGTGGAACTACTACTAGACTACATCCCTTCATGTTTATCAATACACTGACATGCACACGTGGTACTGTACAGTACAGCAAACATTTTATGAATTAAACTGGGGCACAGGTGTGATATATATATATATGTATGTATATATATATAGATATACATATATACATACACGTACACATGTGTATGTGTACATAATGTTATGTTTTCTTTTCTGTTAGGCTAAACTTTCAAGAGATGAACATGTCATCTGTCAATGTGACCGTGGTTGATTGGGATCCAGACTCCTTCTCTAAAGCGGTGACCAAGAATGTTATTGTTGTGGTTATCGGGATCTCCATCAACTACATCAATGCAAGCCTCATTCACACCTTCCGTGAACACCAGGTCTGATATTCCTTTAATGCCATGCTACCAGTAATAAGTGATTTAGATGTTTGGTAGAAATGAATATTTACATCATCATCAGCTCTACAGGAATCACAGACATGCAGAAATGTGGATGTAGCATTTGTGATATCATCCACTCAAACCAGAAAGTGCAAATTACTGTCATAAATAGCCATCCTTAAAGGCGACCTGCTTTTCCTTATTTTCTGTCATATATATAATGTTACAAAGTTGGGTATTCATAGTTAATGCTGCCAAAGTTGCCAAATAATGAGGTAAACGTATGTAAAAGTAATCCCTGTCAGCAAAACGCTCAGGCTTTTGACTGCTCAGAACGCTACGTTCTTTTCTACTTTCGTGCCGAGCTGATGTCAGATAGACACTGATTTGCTTATATGGTCATCTGCTCCAGCCAGTGACAGCACACCCATGAGGAAGAAGAAGAAGAAAAAATCACGCCCACGAAGTAGAGGGACGCTCATCCACCCGCTCAGTCTGTCTGAGTTATTTAATCGGTCTGCTCAGGACTACTCTTCAAGTTTTTGAAGGTTGTTCAGTATGTCTTGCAGAAAGTGCTTTTTCGTTTGCGAGGTAACGTTGGTTATTTAACATTAGCTGTACAGCTAACGGCCCTTTTAGCCATAGATATATATCTATATCTATGCTCTTAGCTAGCTGACTCTAACCATCTGACTCTCAGAGCTCGGGAATGAAAACCTCCTCCTCCCGGCCGTCCAAAGCTCCTGTGCTGGCGGCGTGAACACCAACACTCCCCTGGTGCTCAGAGCTAACTGAGCTAACGGCAGCTACAGTTAACAGCAGTTAGCGGTTACTTTATGAAGCTTTCTGTCCATCAGGAAACTCTGTAAATCACCGAGACTTGAGGCAGAGCAGCCGGAGGACATCAGAGGGAAAACCAGAAAACATTTTCTCCATAAAATGATCGAGTTTCACCAAAATCAGTGAATTAAGTTGTGTGTTTTTGTACAGTAATAAGTGAGGCCCAGTCCCCAGAAACACTTTATTTTTCAACCTAATTCTTGTCTCATTTGTGGTCTGATAAACAGTAAGTTCATCAAATTCAGTGCCCCATTTCGCTATTTTACAAGCTAAGTTACTGTAGTTGTCACATGCTGTTGAGCGCACTGGCAAGAGGATGAAGCGGTGCGTTGTGCTCAGGGTTCAGAGGCGTCTCCCTGCCCCTCCGTAGGATTCTGGGAGCTGTCCAATCAGAAGAAAGTGGGCTTTTAGGAAGGGGGGCCTTAAAGAGACAGGAGCTCAAACGACTTGTTTCAGACAGAGGGTGAACTGAGGGGCTGCATGAAGGGCCACAATGAGATGAGTAAGAACTTTTTTCAACTTTGAATCATGCAAAGCTACTCTAGTGGTGTCCCAGAATAAAATATAGAGCTGGAAATAAGCCTAAAAGCTCCCCTTTAAGGCATTTACCTGTACGTTACTCTTCAATAACACATAAAATTAAAGTTTAGGTTGAGGTAGAGTTACAGTCTGTCACTGAGCAGAGTCAAACCGTACTTTAACAAAATACATTCAATACAAATCGCAGCACGTCTTTAAAAATATCCTTTAAGCCAGTACTTTGAGTGACGATGCACTGTCTACATATAGACGATTATGCAGAGGATTGCAACTTTTGATTAAGCAGTGGCACAAAGATAAGATTCCATTTACACCTGGCGTTGACATGCGATCTGTATCTGGATATCCTATTTGGAGCAGGAAAACTGCACGTTAATGCAGGTGTAAATGAATGCAGAACATGATGGGATCAGAACACGTTCGTATCACCTGGCTCCACCTCTTCCTGATAGCTCAAGCAAGCCTGACAAAAGCTTCAAGTAGCAGCAGTAGCTGGCAAGTCGTTCCTCACAAAAAGTGATTAAAAAATGAACGACATGCGTCTGTGGCATTTCTGTCTTTGATCTGAGACGTTCATGTATGTTGACGAGTCCACCAGACCTGCCTTACTAATTTGCACATTGAGATCTGATCACAATGTGGACAGAATCGAAATAACAACAACGCTTAGTAATACCAGCTGGAAATGCAAAGACCTGTGGATCAGATGTCATCATCCAGATCATGTATCCAGATATAGATCACATGTGGATACCAACTGTTAATGGGAAAAAGTAACAACAAACATTCATCTAATATTTACTAATGTCAACACTGAAAGAATCTCCCGTCTTTTGTTCAACCTTTCCTTCCCTTGCATGTACTTTGGTTCCACTTTCCAGATCTTCTACATGAATCCTCGATATATCCTTTTCATTCATCTGGTGGTCAACGACACGATCCAAGTGATGCTGACTGTCATCCTGTTTGTCATCAGCTACACCATCTACAAAATAAATGTCTCCATCTGTTGTGTCTTCGTCCTGATTGCTCTTTTCACCACTGAGAACACCCCTCTGAACCTGGCTTGCATGGCGGTGGAGTGCTACATCGCCATCTGCGCCCCCCTTCGCCACGTTCAGATCTGCACCATCAAGAGAACGCTAATGCTGATTGGTTTAATCTGGGTGACGAGCATGTTGTCTGGTCTTTCTGATCTCTTCATCACTTTGGCCACACAGCCTCTGGACTTCTTTCATTCCCAAGTGTTGTGCCGCAGAGAAACTGTGTTCCCACATCCCCTCATCACCCAGAAGAGAGATATCACATATTCAGTGTTTCTAGTTATAGTTTGGATCACTATCTTTTACACTTACTTCAACATCCTGTTCACTGCAAAAACAGCTAGCAAAGATGCTAAAAAAGCCAGAAACACAATCATTCTGCATGGGTTTCAGCTGCTGCTGTGTATGACAACATATGCAGCCCCCCAGTTATTAGATGCTCTGCTGCAATGGTTCCCTAAGAATTACACAGACTCCTTCTTTGCTTACTATATTGTTGTACAGGTCCTGCCACGATCTATCAGCCCAATCATCTATGGCATACGAGACAAGACTTTCAGGAAGTATTTGAAAAGGGATCTGTCGTGTAGTCGGCATACAGCAAGCAACCAACCATAGACGACAATTAGGACTTTACAAAGAGGTAAAACTTTTCTGAGCTGCAGGATTTTACAAGCAAACTCCTCAGTCCCTACAACAAATAAATGTTAATTATAAATGTTTATGCGCATGGCCCATTACATGCAGAAGCTGTACAGTATGTTATTTAGTGTTTCACCCGTCTCTATGCATATTTTCCGTTTGCGCGCAAAAAAAGACAGCCATTTTTATAGCAGCTATAGGCAGTTTGTTTAACCATTTGATGTTTGTGACGTCAGTGCACAACCACAGTAGTAAAATGTGAAGGTGTGTTTAACACACCACATATCAAGTCAGAAACTTACCGGAGCCATTATGTTGGTGTCCTTGTCTACACACATTCACTAAGGTAAGTACCACCTACTGTACACAGCTATCTAAAAATGTCACATGAAGTTTTACAAACTCTGATGATGAAATGTTTTTGTCATTGACAACTCATGCTCCTTTATCATGGCTTTTAACTTTCCAACTGAGACTGGATGTCATCGGGTAGTCACCAGGTCCGGTTTGTTGAGCACAGAGATAACAGGCTTGTGGTTTATGTGTACTCAGGACTGTTTGTGATGTTTTCTTTCTCCAGTAATTGTTAAATGTGATTAATTCTTCCTGTTGCAGAAAATATTATAATTCTCATATATATGTATATATACATATGTGTATATATATACATATTCCCTCATTCTCATTTCTAGTACACCATTCTGAGTCTGTTGGATGAGATAATTTTTTAAAGCTACTGAGAAGGCTTTAAAAATCGTTTGTTGCTGAAACTTCTTTAACAAATTGATAATATAATTAAATGATTAGCTTCTTTCCAAAAAGTCATATTTAGAGGTAATGCAGTGTTTTCCTCATTATCACACTTTTATGAGTCTTAATGAATTAATGTCAATTCCAGTAAAGTAAAATATAGACTTTTATTTTTTTGGACTGATGCTCTGATCTTCTGCCTGAGGTGAGTTCTTCTTTTTCTCTTGCTGTTATCAATATGTATCTCTATGTAGATGTAAACTTCACAAATGTGAATTTTCTACAATGTCAGCTGTGTCTGGCTTCTTCAGATGATTTGGCCAAAATCTGGTATCAACAACAGACTATTTTCAAACCCTTCGTATTATAAAATATACATGCAAAATTACTTTTTTCACATTTATCATTATGCAGTGCAATAAACAGTTTGATGTTGAACACTAAACCAGCCTTATTTATCAGTAGGTTGTTGCACCAGCTATGTGTAAGTTCAACAAACAGGTTGCAACATACAAGTTAATTACAAAACAATTAATTATGAATCAAGATACAATGTCAAATATACAAGTGTAAATCCTTCCTTTGTAACTGTTGTCATGGTGGAACTACTACTAGACTACATCCCTTCATGTTTATCAATACACTGACATGCACACGTGGTACTGTACAGTACAGCAAACATTTTATGAATTAAACTGGGGCACAGGTGTGATATATATATATATGTATGTACGTATATATTTATATATATATATATATATATATACATACATACACGTACACATGTGTATGTGTACATAATGTTATGTTTTCTTTTCTGTTAGGCTAAACTTTCAAGAGATGAACATGTCATCTGTCAATGTGACCGTGGTTGATTGGGATCCAGACTCCTTCTCTAAAGCGGTGACCAAGAATGTTATTGTTGTGGTTATCGGGATCTCCATCAACTACATCAATGCAAGCCTCATTCACACCTTCCGTGAACACCAGGTCTGATGTTCCTTTAATGCCATGCTACCAGTAATAAGTGATTTAGATGTTTGGTAGAAATGAATATTTACATCATCATCAGCTCTACAGGAATCACAGACATGCAGAAATGTGGATGTAGCATTTGTGATATCATCCACTCAAACCAGAAAGTGCAAATTACTGTCATAAATAGCCATCCTTGAAGGCGACCTGCTTTTCCTTATTTTCTGTCATATATATATTGTTAGAAAGTTGGGTATTCATAGTTAATGCTGCCAAAGTTGCCAAATAATGAGGTAAACGTATGTAAAAGTAATCCCTGTCAGCAAAACGCTCAGGCTTTTGACTGTTCAGAACGCTACGTTCTACGTTCTTTTCTACTTTCGTGCCGAGCTGATGTCAGATAGACACTGATTTGCTTATATGGTCATCTGCTCCAGCCAGTGACAGCACACCCATGAGGAAGAAGAAGAAAAAATCACGCCCACGAAGTAGAGGGACGCTCATCCACCCGCTCAGTCTGTCTGAGTTATTTAATCGGTCTGCTCAGGACTACTCTTCAAGTTTTTGAAGGTTGTTCAGTATGTCTTGCAGAAAGTGCTTTTTCATTTGCGAGGTAACGTTGGTTATTTAACATTAGCTGTACAGCTAACGGCCCTTTTAGCCATAGATATATATCTATATCTATGCTCTTAGCTAGCTGACTCTAACCATCTGACTCTCAGAGCTCGGGAATGAAAACCTCCTCCTCCCGGCCGTCCAAAGCTCCTGTGCTGGCGGCGTGAACACCAACACTCCCCTGGTGCTCAGAGCTAACTGAGCTAACGGCAGCTACAGTTAACAGCAGTTAGCGGTTACTTTATGAAGCTTTCTGTCCATCAGGAAACTCTGTAAATCACCGAGACTTGAGGCAGAGCAGCCGGAGGACATCAGAGGGAAAACCAGAAAACATTTTCTCCATAAAATGGTCGAATTTCACCAAAATTGCACACAAATCGTAGCACGTCTTTAAAACTGTCCTTTAAGCCAGTACTTTGAGTGATGATGCACTGTCTACATATAGACGATTATGCAGAGGATTGCAACTTTTGATTAAGCAGTGGCACAAAGATAAGATTCCATTTACACCTGGTGTTGACATGCGATCTGTATCTGGATATCCTATTTGGAGCAGGAAAACTGCACGTTAATGCAGGTGTAAATGAATGCAGAACATGATGGGATCAGAACACGTTCGGATCACCTGACTCCACCTCTTCCTGATAGCTCAAGCAAGCCTGACAAAAGCTTCAAGTGGCAGCAGTAGCTGGCAAGTCGTTCCTCACAAAAGTGATTAAAAAAAGAACGACATGCGTCTGTGGCATTTCTGTCTTTGATCCGAGATGTGTCATGTATGTTGACGAGTCCACCAGACCTGCCTTACTAATTTGCACATTGAGATCTGATCACAATGTGGACAGAATCGAAATAACAACAACGCTTAGTAATACCAGCTGGAAATGCAAAGACCTGTGGATCAGATGTCATCATCCAGATCATGTATCCAGATATAGATCACATGTGGATACCAACTGTTAATGGGAAAAAGTAACAACAAACATTCATCTAATATTTACTAATATACTAACTAAATTTACTGACACTGAAAGAATCTCCCGTCTTTTGTTCAACCTTTCCTTCCCTTGCATGTACTTTGGTTCCACTTTCCAGATCTTCTACATGAATCCTCGATATATCCTTTTCATTCATCTGGTGGTCAACGACATGATCCAAGTGATGCTGACTGTCATCCTGTTTGTCATCAGCTACACCATCTACAAAATAAATGTCTCCATCTGTTGTGTCTTCGTCCTGATTGCTCTTTTCACCACTGAGAACACCCCTCTGAACCTGGCTTGCATGGCGGTGGAGTGCTACATCGCCATCTGCGCCCCCCTTCGCCACGTTCAGATCTGCACCATCAAGAGAACGCTAATGCTGATTGGTTTAATCTGGGTGACGAGCATGTTGTCTGGTCTTTCTGATCTCTTCATCACTTTGGCCACACAGCCTCTGGACTTCTTTCATTCCCAAGTGTTGTGCCGCAGACAAACTGCGTTCCCACATCCCCTCATCACCCAGAAGAGAGATATCACATATTCAGTGTTTCTAGTTATAGTTTGGATCACTATCTTTTACACTTACTTCAAGATCCTGTTCACTGCAAAAACAGCTAGCAAAGATGCTAAAAAAGCCAGAAACACAATCATTCTGCATGGGTTTCAGCTGCTGCTGTGTATGACAACATATGCAGCCCCCCAGTTATTAGATGCTCTGCTGCAATGGTTCCCTAAGAATTACACAGACTCCTTCTTTGCTTACTATATTGTTGTACAGGTCCTGCCACGATCTATCAGCCCAATCATCTATGGCATACGAGACAAGACTTTCAGGAAGTATTTGAAAAGGGATCTGTCGTGTAGTCGGCATACAGCAAGCAACCAACCATAGACGACAATTAGGACTTTACAAAGAGGTAAAACTTTTCTGAGCTGCAGGATTTTACAAGCAAACTCCTCAGTCCCTACAACAAATAAATGTTAATTATAAATGTTTATGCGCATGGCCCATTACATGCAGAAGCTGTACAGTATGTTATTTAGTGTTTCACCCGTCTCTATGCATATTTTCAGTTGGCGCGCAAAAAAAAGACAGCCATTTTTATAGCAGCTATAGGCAGTTTGTTTAACCATTTGATGTTTGTGACGTCAGTGCACAACCACAGTAGTAAAATGTGAAGGTGTGTTTAACACACCACATATCAAGTCAGAAACTTACCGGAGCCATTATGTTGGTGTCCTTGTCTACACACATTCACTAAGGTAAGTACCACCTACTGTACACAGCTATCTAAAAATGTCACATGAAGTTTTACAAACTCTGATGATGAAATGTTTTTGTCATTGACAACTCATGCTCCTTTATCATGGCTTTTAACTTTCCAACTGAGACTGGATGTCATCGGGTAGTCACCAGGTCCGGTTTGTTGAGCACAGAGATAACAGGCTTGTGGTTTATGTGTACTCAGGACTGTTTGTGATGTTTTCTTTCTCCAGTGATTGTTAAATGTGATTAATTCTTCCTGTTGCAGAAAATATTATAATTCTCATATATATGTATATATACATATGTGTATATATATATATATTCCCTCATTCTCATTTCTAGTACACCATTCTGAGTCTGTTGGATGAGATAATTTTTTAAAGCTACTGAGAAGGCTTTAAAAATCGTTTGTTGCTGAAACTTCTTTAACAAATTGATAATATAATTAAATGATTAGCTTCTTTCCAAAAAGTCATATTTAGAGGTAATGCAGTGTTTTCCTCATTATCACACTTTTATGAGTCTTAATGAATTAATGTCAATTCCAGTAAAGTAAAATATAGACTTTTATTTTTTTAGACTGATGCTCTGATCTTCTGCCTGAGGTGAGTTCTTCTTTTTCTCTTGCTGTTATCAATATGTATCTCTATGTAGATGTAAACTTCACAAATGTGAATTTTCTACAATGTCAGCTGTGTCTGGCTTCTTCAGATGATTTGGCCAAAATCTGGTATCAACAACAGACTATTTTCAAACCCTTCGTATTATAAAGTATACATGCAAAATTACTTTTTTCACAT
This sequence comes from Enoplosus armatus, assembly GCF_043641665.1. Lineage (NCBI taxonomy): Eukaryota > Metazoa > Chordata > Actinopteri > Centrarchiformes > Enoplosidae > Enoplosus > Enoplosus armatus. The sequence goes on along the minus strand of NC_092182.1, from coordinate 26,343,697 downwards.
TTATCATTATGCAGTGCAATAAACAGTTTGATGTTGAACACTAAACCAGCCTTATTTATCAGTAGGTTGTTGCACCAGCTATGTGTAAGTTCAACAAACAGGTTGCAACATACAAGTTAATTACAAAACAATTAATTATGAATCAAGATACAATGTCAAATATACAAGTGTAAATCCTTCCTTTGTAACTGTTGTCATGGTGGAACTACTACTAGACTACATCCCTTCATGTTTATCAATACACTGACATGCACACGTGGTACTGTACAGTACAGCAAACATTTTATGAATTAAACCGGGGCACAGGTGAGATATATATACATATATATACATACACATGCATATGTGTGTGTGTGTACATAATGTTACGTTTTCTTTTCTGTTAGGCTAAACTTTCAAGAGATGAACATGTCATCTGTCAATGTGACCGTGGTTGATTGGTATCCAGACTCCTTCTCTAAAGCGGTGACCAAGAATGTTATTGTTGTGGTTATCGGGATCTCCATCAACTACATCAATGCAAGCCTCATTCACACCTTCCGTGAACACCAGGTCTGATAAATCCTTTAATGCCATGCTACCAGTAATAAGTGATTTAGATGTTTGGTAGAAATGAATATTTACATCATCATCAGCTCTACAGGAATCACAGACATGCAGAAATGTGGATGTAGCATTTGTGATATCATCCACTCAAACCAGAAAGTGCAAATTACTGTCATAAATAGCCATCCTTAAAGGCGACCTGCTTTTCCTTATTTTCTGTCATATATATAATGTTACAAAGTTGGGTATTCATAGTTAATGCTGCCAAAGTTGCCAAATAATGAGGTAAACGTATGTAAAAGTAATCCCTGTCAGCAAAACGCTCAGGCTTTTGACTGCTCAGAACGCTACGTTCTTTTCTACTTTCGTGCCGAGCTGATGTCAGATAGACACTGATTTGCTTATATGGTCATCTGCTCCAGCCAGTGACAGCACACCCATGAGGAAGAAGAAGAAGAAAAAATCACGCCCACGAAGTAGAGGGACGCTCATCCACCCGCTCAGTCTGTCTGAGTTATTTAATCGGTCTGCTCAGGACTACTCTTCAAGTTTTTGAAGGTTGTTCAGTATGTCTTGCAGAAAGTGCTTTTTCGTTTGCGAGGTAACGTTGGTTATTTAACATTAGCTGTACAGCTAACGGCCCTTTTAGCCATAGATATATATCTATATCTATGCTCTTAGCTAGCTGACTCTAACCATCTGACTCTCAGAGCTCGGGAATGAAAACCTCCTCCTCCCGGCCGTCCAAAGCTCCTGTGCTGGCGGCGTGAACACCAACACTCCCCTGGTGCTCAGAGCTAACTGAGCTAACGGCAGCTACAGTTAACAGCAGTTAGCGGTTACTTTATGAAGCTTTCTGTCCATCAGGAAACTCTGTAAATCACCGAGACTTGAGGCAGAGCAGCCGGAGGACATCAGAGGGAAAACCAGAAAACATTTTCTCCATAAAATGGTCGAGTTTCACCAAAATTGCACACAAATCGTAGCACGTCTTTAAAACTGTCCTTTAAGCCAGTACTTTGAGTGACGATGCACTGTCTACATATAGACGATTATGCAGAGGATTGCAACTTTTGATTAAGCAGTGGCACAAAGATAAGATTCCATTTACACCTGGCGTTGACATGCGATCTGTATCTGGATATCCTATTTGGAGCAGGAAAACTGCACGTTAATGCAGGTGTAAATGACTGCAGAACATGATGGGATCAGAACACGTTCGTATCACCTGGCTCCACCTCTTCCTGATAGCTCAAGCAAGCCTGACAAAAGCTTCAAGTGGCAGCAGTAGCTGGCAAGTCGTTCCTCACAAAAGTGATTAAAAAAAGAACGACATGCGTCTGTGGCATTTCTGTCTTTGATCCGAGATGTGTCATGTATGTTGACGAGTCCACCAGACCTGCCTTACTAATTTGCACATTGAGATCTGATCACAATGTGGAGAGAATCGAAATAACAACAACGCTTAGTAATACCAGCTGGAAATGCAAAGACCTGTGGATCAGATGTCATCATCCAGATCATGTATCCAGATATAGATCACATGTGGATACCAACTGTTAATGGGAAAAAGTAACAACAAACATTCATCTAATATTTACTAATATACTAACTAAATTTACTAACACTGAAAGAATCTCCCGTCTTTTGTTCAACCTTTCCTTCCCTTGCATGTACTTTGGTTCCACTTTCCAGATCTTCTACATGAATCCTCGATATATCCTTTTCATTCATCTGGTGGTCAACGACATGATCCAAGTGATACTGACTGTCATCCTGTTTGTCATCAGCTACACCATCTACAAAATAAATGTCTCCATCTGTTGTGTCTTCGTCCTGATTGCTCTTTTCACCACTGAGAACACCCCTCTGAACCTGGCTTGCATGGCGGTGGAGTGCTACATCGCCATCTGCGCCCCCCTTCGCCACGTTCAGATCTGCACCATCAAGAGAACGCTAATGCTGATTGGTTTAATCTGGGTGACGAGCATGTTGTCTGTTCTTTCTGATCTCTTCATCACTTTGGCCACACAGCCTCTGGACTTCTTTCATTCCCAAGTGTTGTGCCGTAGACAAACTGTGTTCCCACATCCCCTCATCATCCAGAAGAGAGATATCACATATTCAGTGTTTCTAGTTATAGTTTGGATCACTATCTTTTACACTTACTTCAACATCCTGTTCACTGCAAAAACAGCTAGCAAAGACGCTAAAAAAGCCAGAAACACAATCATTCTGCATGGGTTTCAGCTGCTGCTGTGTATGACAACATATGCAGCCCCCCAGTTATTAGATGCTCTGCTGCAATGGTTCCCTAAGAATTACACAGACTCCCTCTTTGCTTACTATGTTATTGTACAGGTCCTGCCACGATCTATCAGCCCAATCATCTATGGCATACGAGACAAGACTTTCAGGAAGTATTTGAAAAGGTGTCTGTTGTATAAAGTCAGCATACAGCAAGCAACCAATAACCAATGACATGTTAAAATAAATTTCTAAATATCTGGTCGGCTCTAAATAACATACTGCCGCTTGATGCATATGCAGGATAGCAATTTTGAACAAAACAGACTGTAACTTTGGAAGATCCACTTTATTTGTCAAAGTCTGACTGCTGAAGCCTCATATTAGCTTATAGTAACTTCAGCTGAACTTTAGAACTTTTTCTTTTACCAAAGACGCTTTGTTTCATTTCAGGGTTTTTAAAATCACACTTGTAGACAAAGAAGGGAGGGAAAGGAGAGGGATGGAAATAACGTAATGGTGAAAGTGTTTCGAGGTGATTCAAAACAGTGAATTACAAAAAATACACACGTGCTACATCACACAAATACGCTGTGTGGGTGTGGTTTCAGGCCCGGAGTGTGCACACATACTCAACCTGCTGCATAAAGAATGTTCTCGAGCAATAGCACAATCATATTACAGCAGATTCATCTCCACATCAGAATCCACTATCTGAGGTCAGTACTGATTTATTTGCTTCACTTGACTACTAAAAAAAAACGTTGTATGCAAAGTTGTGAGAATGTTTGTTTTTAAACTACAGTTGCAGTATTTTGTCATACATTTTATGTCTTTTGCTTTCGAAACAACTTCATCAGTTGCTGACATGAATTTCACGCCTGGGGACAGCAATGTAACGATGGATATGAATTACCGGGACACGTTAGTTGTGGCTGTTGGCAAGAACGTGACCGTTATTGTCCTCGGCATCACCATCAACTACATCAATGCCACAATGGTCCACACATTCAACAAACATCATGTGTGTAAAAGAGTATTTCTACAAAAGAGCAAGTAAAGAAAGAAATATTTGTGTACATCTTTTTCTTTTAAATCTGCTCTTCTCTTAAATAGTTGTTTTCTAGCTCCTGTCACCTACTTTATATTTGAAATATTGGGGTCGGTGTTATAACATACTTTTGAACTATGTGTATGCAGGTAGAAAAGTGTAATACACTGAAATCCAACCCCTGATTCTGCTGTTCAATACAGATTTTCAAGTTGAACCCTCGCTTTATCCTTTTCATCCACCTGGTGTTGAACGACATGATCCAGCTGACAACCAGCATTTCTCTCTTCATCTTCTCCTACGCCTTCAACACCATCTATGTCTCCCTCTGTTGTCTCCTCATCTTGCCGGCCATCTTCACCACACAAAACACCCCTCTGAACATAGCTTTTATGGCAGTAGAGTGCTACATTGCTGTCTGTATTCCCCTCCGCTATAACTGCATATGTACAGAGAAAAGAACATATATTGTAATTGTCATAATCTGGACAGTGAGTTCACTCTCTGTCCTACCGGACGTCTTCATCCTTTTGGCCACTGAACCTCTGGAGTTTATGAATTCAAGAGTGCTCTGCTTCAGAGATGCTGTGTTTAGGAGCACCTACAGCCAGAAGAAGAGGGATGCATCCCACATATTATTTCTGGTAGTGGTTTGGCTCACTCTGTTCTACACTTACTTCAGAATTTTGTTCGTGGCCAAAGCTGCTAATGCTAAAAAGGCAAGAAACACTATCATCCTACATGGCTTTATGGTGATGTTGTGTATGATGATCTATGTGCAACCGATGTTATTTCAAGTGCTGACCTATTTATTCCCAGGGGGTGTTGCATCCATAAAGTTTGCTATCTTTATCATAAACCAAATCCTCCCTCGGTCCGTTAGTCCTATCGTCTATGGGTTACGAGACAAGACTTTCAGGAAGTACTTAAAAAGGTATCTGTGTACAGTAAACGGTGATAAATGATGAAGTGGCTCTGTGTTTCTCCTTGTGCTGTTGGTAAGTGAAGGTCAGACTCCTGTCTGAAACAAATGTACATGACAAATAAAAAAATTACTAACACTTACTGATCACTTATAAGGCCAGGCTCAGAATACAGCAGTTTTAGAGTCCCTTAAAATTTTGAAATGTGGTTGCCTCACACAAACAAGGAGACAGTTTGCAGATTATCAACTCTAACTCTAGAATTGCATACAGAGCACTAAGATTAAAACACAATGGTTCATCACTACACAGGTATTAAGTGTCAGTTGCTGTGGCTGCACACCGGCCTCATGAGACAATTATAAATGAGAACATGTTAGATCAGTTGTTATGGTCCCCATCTGATATTACTGATAATCCTAATGCAGTCATCAGAGCTGCAGCATAATATCATGTTTTGAATTTCCTGTGAGAATTGTCTTGATTGCAAACATTATTTTTGCCATATTTTTAGTATATGCCACGGCCTATGCTGTGTCCATCTTAGAGCTAACTCACTGTAATTTCTAGACTTAAATTTAGGACAATCAGACATTATTTGTTTTATTTATTTATAACCAGTAGGTCTCCCACTGAGGTTTGAATTAATTTCCCAAATCCTGGCCACTGTTTTCTTTGAAATTGTTCATTGAATTTATGTTTGAATTAAACAAATATGTTTTGTTTAATCAGAATGAAGTGGTTTTATTTTTCATTTGTTTTCCATTTAGTAAGTTTATAAGTTATACGTTTTGCTTGCCGCCCGGCTTGCATTGCAACCGACCCCAATGCCTATCCCTGGGACTAATTTGCCTTGGGTGACCCGACCAGGAGCTATTGCGCCCGACAACACAGCTCCCAGGGTCATAGGGACACACAAACCCCTCCACCACATTAAGGTGGCGATTAAACGCTGAACTGAAATCAATGAACAGCATTCTCATGTAGGTGTTACTGTTGTAACGTACTACTGTTCCCGTTCTGGAGGTTGGCAAATTAGAGGGGTCAAGTGGGGGAGGCAGGCAAAGAGAATATCATTCTAACTTCAGAAGTGTGCTGCAATAATATGTAATATGTGGTAAGTTCTATGTTATATACTATACAGTTCGTCACACTGGGTTGGTTTTCCTCCTGTCCTCCCCAATTTTCTGAGTCACCAGCCGGCACTGCCAGACACCCACTGAACATACAGTTAGATAATAGTACTCTAGCGAGCTAATTATTGTCTCATTCGTGGTCTGATAAACAGTAGATTCATCAAATTCAGTGCCCCATTTCACTAATTTCCAAGCTACTGTAGCTGTCATATTTTGCTGGACCCGCATGAGAGCGGTTTCCATGGGAACACACCAGTTGAGGCTTTTGTCATATAGTAGTAGACAAAAGTGAAGCGATGTGGTTCCTTGACAAAAAAGAAATCAAGTTTTTTGCTTGTAAATTTACCATTTTAATCTTGGAAAATAAATGTTTTAACCTGCAATGGTCCTTAAATGTCGTCGTAGATATCAGATGTCAGGCAGATGTAGGGGTGAACACATTGGGTCCAGATTAGTGTGCAGACTTTCGATTTCTGTATGCTCAAACTGATTATTTCAGTGGATTAGCTGTATTAACTTAAAGCATCTGGTAGTGACAGTCCATAGCTGTATGGGACAGCCAGTATTTTTCTAAATATGCATAATTACTGTATGTCAGCCTTGCAGGTGATGCAGTTCTTTTGTTGCTCTTAAAAAAACTTTTTAACATGAGTAGACCTTAGAAACAATTGTTTTATGTTTTAATATGTGCAAGATCTATTGAAATCACAAATCCTCCCCAAGCTTGGAAGAACAGATTGTTTTTGTTGTTGTTTTTTTTGTGGCCATATTGTCCATATCATCTGAAATACAGTTGTATTTTCCTTGGTTACCTATTTTGGTCCACTTTATACAAGGAGGGGGAAGGCAAATACTAATGTTTGCACAAACAGTGATGCAAGTGGTCCAATTACCTAAAGACACTGATGCCTTCTAACTCATACACAGCTGGATATCACAATGACATCATCTCTGACATTCTGCAGGACTCATGCATCATCCTGCTCAGTATAAAAGTCATCAAACTGATTTCAGATTAATTTCATGACTGTTGAATGTGGAGACTGATGTGTACTATCTGAGGTAGGAAGGTATGTTATCACACTGTAATAGTGAAGTATTTTATCATAATGTTGTTTCCAGTATTACAATCCTTTAGAATTGTATGTGCATATAATTCTCAAGCACAGCACTTCTTCTGCAACAATGACCTTTTTTTACTCCTAAATTGAGCATATTTCTAATGCAATACAACAACTAGATGGTAAAAGACTGAAAGTCTGAACATGAAGTAATTCCTAAACACACCAGTTACGACAGTCTCATTGGGAAACCATTTTCCTAAATGGAAATGATTTTTTTCCTAAAAAAATCGAAACCCTGAACTTTACATGTGACTCCTGGTAAACTATGTTATTAACTTGGTGAAATGTGTGGAAACAAATATCCCCTTTGGGGACAATAAAATCTTTCCACCTATGTATAACATTTTTAAATGTTCCTCTGTAACAGAGTTTTGCAGGATCCTCAAATCACCTCCATGAATTCATCTTATGGCTATAATGTGTCGAGTGGTCCGAGTTATCGAGACTCTTTCAGCACAGCTGTGGCCAAAAATGTGATTATTCTGGCTCTTGGTCTTATCATCAACTATATCAATGGTACCCTGATTCACACCTTCAGAAAGCACCTGGTCAGAATGCTTTATTATTGTTTTTGTTATTACTATCATAATCATTATTGTTCATCATTAGTAGAAGAAGATTAGCAGACCTCACAGCTGACCATTGAGAAAGGCAGATATTAAGTTATTTCAGAAAAGCAGTTTGTTTTTTGTGATCTTATGTTATTCAGCATCAATTTCATTTTGTGTCCCACTGCCTCATGTACAGTGACGTGAGGAGTCTCCTGTATGAAAGATTTTAGTTGAAGAATCCTGATTTGTTCTGGTTGTTTAGTTGTGTCTAACCAAGATTTAAAGACAATGCATGGCAACTAAAACATAATAGGACATTTCTGTCATGGAAATTGAATGTTTTGGAATGTCCTTTTTGAATTAGTGGAACTGTATATTATGATTTGTCATGTGGCCATCCTGTTTGTCAATGCAGACAATATGGTGCAGGACACTCAAACAAATCAATCAATCAAGTGGCAGACAAAAATGGATGGACTGAAGTAATAAAGAAAGTTGTTTTAACTGACTGATTTCTTTCTTTTCTTCTCCTCTCCTTCAGATATTTTATGTGAATCCCCGTTACATCCTCTTCATCCACCTGGTGGTGAATGATATGATCCAGCTAACTACAACAGTCAGCCTGTTTGTCTTAAGTTATGTCTTCTACAAAATTAATGCTGCCCTTTGTTGCTTCATTCTTATATTTGCTGTCTTCACCACCCTCAACACTCCATTAAATTTAGCTTTCATGGCGGTGGAGTGCTACATCGCTATTTGTTTACCACTTCGACACACTGAGTTGTGTACGATCAAAAGAACGTATATTCTGATTGGTTGGATTTGGGCCACGAGTGCAGTCTCAACCCTGCCAGATGTGTTCATTATTCTGGCAACAGAGCCTATGCAGTTGTTTTATTCCACAATTTTTTGTGAAAGGGATAACCTGTTCCGACACCCTATAAACTTAAAAAAGAGGGATGTTTCCTACATAATTTACCTAACTGGTATTTGGCTCACTCTCTTCTACACTTACTTTAAGATCTTCTTTGCTGCTAAAGAAGCTAAAGCAGCTAAATCAGCTGATGGAGATTCAAAAAAGGCCAGGAATACAATCATGCTCCATGGCTTTCAGCTACTGTTGTGTATGCTAACCTATGTAGCCCACATATTATTAAGAGCTCTGTTGTACTGGTTTCCTAACCATTATATAGACTTACTCTTTGTTTGCTACATCATCATCCAGATCCTTCCCAGGTTTGTCAGTCCTATTGTGTACGGGCTACGAGACAAGACATTTAGACAGCATTTGAAAAAGTATCTGCTGTGTACAGTGAGAGCGAGCATCAATCGACACAAATCGACTGAAGTGAAACAAACTAGATAGGCCGATTCATCTTGAACAAAGTATTTCCAGTTGTGAATGTCACTCAGGACAAATAGGTTGTGACTTTTCAGTGTGAAAGTACACTAGTACACATTGAGTACACAACATTGTACCTGGAGTTTGATGAATTTAGATTATGCCCTCGTACTATATTAAGCACCACAAGCATTGCCGTTTACAAATGAATTGCATTAAAAATTGTCGGCTGTCTGAAAGTTCTTTAACTCTTTACCACCTCCACTCGACCATGTTAATCCTACTGGATAGCAATCCATCAGATGGTCGTTGAGACATTTCATTATGAACCACAAATCAATCGTATCTGGCCCTAAAGGAAAGGTCAGGGGCTCTAAGTCATTAGGTTTTATCCTCTGGCCACAATGGATATATCTATCAAATTATATGAATCAATCCAATAGTTGTTGAGACACTTCACAACAAAACACTTAAGTGCAAATTTCATTGACAACATTCCATAATAAACATCAATTAGCCACAGATGATATAATCTACTGGCGGAGATGTTTGTCATTTCAACCGGTGGAATCAGACAGTATCTGCTTCATTTGTTTATTTATAACTGGTAGGTCTCCCATTATGATTAAATCCTGGCCACTACGTTTTAATGTCAATGAAATTGTTGTAAGAAAATAATATTGAAATTTCTAACACATATATCTGTTTTCGTTGTGCATATTCATTGAATTTATGTTTGAATTAAACACATGTATTGTTTAATCAAAATTAAGTGGTTTTATTTTTCATCTCGTTTCCAATTAGTACATTTATAAGACCTCATTTCAGCTGAACATGCTGTTCATAATCTGGCCTTTACAATGTCTTCAGTTTGGATTTGCTGCATAGAAGCATTGATTACGAGAGTAAATATTTTCAAAGGACATCAAATAGGCTTTACATTGTTATATTTATAATAGACTTCTGAAACATGCCTAAAGGTTGAAAGTAAGACACACTCTTAATGATTATATTCTTAATATTGTTGTTGTATACCTTCTTCTATAATCTTCATTGAAACTTGAAAATGTTTGTTAGTGAAACTTTTCAAATTCTCAGTACCACAATTTCCACATTTCATACAAAATAAATGTATCTTCTTTTCGGGCACATTTTAAGATAGGACTTAGCGCTTTGTCCTTCAAAGGAATAGGAAAGACATTTCACTACGAGCAGCCAAATATGTTAGTTGACATCAACGACGATGACGAGGATGCATGAGCATGACGATGCTCGGGAAGGCTCATGCCTCTAGGTAGCTTGATCTACAAACTGTGCTTGTCAAAAATAGACCAGGCGTTTATTTTTAGCTGAGCAGAGTGGAGAGCCGCTTCTGGGATGCTTCTGAAACGCGTTGCGCGTTTGGTGGAATCACAAGTCGAGAGTGACCATGATCAACTCCAGCGGCGTGACGCAGCCGGAACACGACACAGCCGTCCGATAGAAGGAAAACCCATTCGTGGTGTAGTTTGAATTCCAGATTGTGTATTGCCCTGGTAGACAGAATGCAGGAGCAGATGCACTTTCCTGGCAGTATTCAGACCAGAGGGGGTCAGGGGATGTGGCTGTGGCGCAAACCTTTCAGGACACGTGCAATGTTCTTTCAAAGCCACACCAGACAGTGTTATGCCAAGAGACCAGTGCTGGTCCATGTCCAGCTCTCCCTCTTTTGACATGACCGCTTTGGCAAGTCTTCATCTGTTTATTACTGGTTGATCCAGTTATAGCATCTTTCCGAACACACTGGCTGAGGGGTATGAAGCCCTGTTGCAAAGAGAAGGTACAAGAATGTCACAAGACTGTTGAACTTTTGAGGCAGTGGGGAAGGACTGTTGAGTTGGAGGGGGTGCTGTATCGGGAGCTGTGTAATCAGAAAGAAGGGCAGATTAACAACCTTTGTTGCCTGCTGTATTGCACAGCGAGGTGCTTATCCGTATGCATATGGATCACGGGCAACAAGGGATTGAAAGGACATTTAAGCTGGTTCGAAGCAGTTATTGGCCGGGTATGTTTGAGGCTGTTTAGGCCTTTTGTAAGGCGTGGGAACATTGTATTGTCTTCCACCTGGGTAAATGTTTTGAGGCCGGGTTGTATGGTATGAAAAAGAGTCGAACAAGGTAACAGGCAGTGTGTGCATTTTAATCAAGTGCTTCATGATCTGCTGCGTACCCTGCAATCTGAGTAGAAGAGGAGGTGAGTTGAGTATCTTCCTGAGTTGGTGTATGCTTATTACACCTCCGAACATCAGAGTACTGGCTACTCCCCATACTTTCTTATGTTTGGAAGGGCCCCGGTGGTCCCGCTGGATATCTGGCTGGGGAAGGATAGGGATCATTTACAGGGTAATGTGCATGAGTGGGTTGAGAAGCATCAGAGGAGGTTGGGCCTTGCCTACTCTCAGACTAGGAAGAACTTGGAGCAGGCAGCTGAAGCTCGTAAAAGGTATGCAGGGCCACCGGTGGGTGAGAATCCTTTACAGCCAGGCCAACTGGTGTACGTTAGGAATCGTCGGTTTTCCGGTAGGCATAAGATTCAGGATTTGTGGCTTCCCACTCAGCAAAGAGTCATGGCACAGTTGGATGGTAATCTGCCTGTGTATTCTGTTGTTCCTGTTGACTTCTCGAAGCCCCAACGCAATCTGCATCGTAATGAGTTACGAGTTTGTGGCCCAAGTTTGCATTTGGAGAGCCAAAGGCCTGAGGTCCAGGCAGTGGGGAAGGGGCTTCGGGGGAGTGTGTCGGAGAAGTTGTGCAGGGTGGTGGTTTGAAGAAGAATGAGCTGAGGGAAGGTGAGATGAAAGTTTGCGGTGACCATTTGTCTTCTCCTCTTCAAAGGTCTACACAAGGGGTGTTGGGAGTTTGCTCCAGTTCGACAGGAGAGGAAGAAATAGATATAGGTGAGGGGTCACCGCGTCTACCACCTTCGCCTTTGTCTTCACCATTGTGGGGCAGTTGGTCTGGATGGACCTGTAATTCAGCGTGCAGACCGTGATTAGATAATAAGAAGCACCTGCTGGTGATCCGCATGTCATTATAGGCTTTGTCTCCTCAACGAACGGCTGGCGCACCACGTAGCATGTCGCTTTTGACTCCAGTCCTCATGAAGGAGAGGACATAATTAAAAGCATATAGAATGCATCAAGGCCTTAAAGTGATCACTTTGGATTTTTGTAGAGTGCAAAAAACTTTGATATTATTTGTCTTCATTTATTTTGTTGTTGTTGTCCAAGGCTGTAAGAAGCAGTAGCCAATCAGGAATTTTTTTCATTTTTTGAGTGCTAAAATGTTTTAATTTAATTGAATGTCTTTTGTTGTTGTTGAAAACACAGCATTCCAAGATTGTACATTGTCAGATTCTTTGTAAGACCCTGCTATAGTTGTCGACCACACAGTAATGCGTGTACAGGGAGGAGAGCAGGGGGCAAGTACACAACCTTGGGGGGCCACCTGTGTTGAAATTAAATGATGAAATGTAAATGTGACTGCCATCGTTTAGGCACGCTGGTGAAGTGTTCTTGGGTAGCGGGACAATGGTGGCCTTGAGGCTTGAGGCATGTGGGGACCACGGACGGCTCCAGGGAGAGGTTGAGGATACTGCTGACCACAGGAGTTAGAAGGTTAGCGAAGGTCTTAAGAACATGCCCACAAATTATGTCATGGCAAGCTGCCTTCCTGAAATTAGTGGGTGCAGTTTTACTTGATTTCAGTTCGCTATTCGATGTTATAGATCATTCTTTGTTGTTACATAAGCTGAAACTGTATGGCTTCACTTTTTGGTGGATGAGAGCTGCCTGACAAATAGGAGGCCGTTTGGGGAAATGGGAAGGGGTGTGTCAGTTGTAAGAAGAATTAAAATATAATATATATATTATATTAAAATATGCCACCAGATGTCATCACACAAGTTCGAAATACTTTCGCTGATTTGGTCCAGTGCTTCAATGAAAGAGATAAAGACAAAGTTGCTCAAAATAAAGTGGCACATTGTGCTTTACAGTGCTCTTTCAGAACAAATGTAATATACATGTATGACAGTCTGAGATGGCTAACTCAGTCAAAGATCTACCTATGCGTTGTTAAATTTAGTCAGAGATGTAATGGTGACAAGATGACGAAAGATATTATATGAAAGGTTGTTCTCTCCGACACAATTATCAACTGATGCCTCCTAACTCATACACAGCTGGATATCACAATGACATCATCTCTGACATTCTGCAGGCATCATCCTGCTCAATATAAAAGCCATCACACTGACTTCAGATTTATTTCATGACTGCTTACTGTGGAGACTGACGTGTAGTATCTGAGGTAGGAAAGTCTTGGATGCTATCACACTGTAATAGTGCAGTTGTTTTACTGGTGTATTTTAACAAGCAAATAAGATTTTGCTTTGCGCTTTTATGTAAATGATTTGTTGCTTGTTGGGAAAGTGCAACAATCTATAAACCCTGAACTTTATATGTCACTCCTGATAGCAAAGCATGTTTATTAGCTTTTGGAAGTTCCATGCAAATACCAGTTGTGTTTTTGGATGGATACATTTAAGGAGCAATGCTTTTCATATAAAACAAGAAAGATGTTGATTGGTTGTAGATTAACTTTATTTTCTGTGCTTAATTCCTTTAATTGTTGAACAGGGTATTCCTGCACATGTGGGAATAATAAGAAAATGAGAATATTTAACACATTCAAAGTTTAAATTCTTGCAGGATCCTCAAAATCACCTGCATGAATTCATCTTATGGCTATAATGTGTCGAGTGGTCCGAGTTATCGAGACTCTTTCAGCACAGCTGTGGCCAAAAATGTGATTATTCTGGCTCTTGGTCTTATCATCAGCTATATCAATGGTACCCTGATTCACACCTTCAGAAAGCACCAGGTCAGAATGCTTTATCATTGTTTTTGTTATTACTATCATAATCATTATTGCTGATAATGTCACTTTAATGGATGATTATTATTATTAATTTATCAGTTATTATTATTAGTGGGAGAAAAACATCTATTCTCTCTTTATTACTTTAATCCATCTCTTTCTTTCTTTTCTTCTCCTCTCCTTCAGATATTTTATGTGAATCCCCGTTACATCCTCTTCATCCACCTGGTGGTGAATGATATGATCCAGCTAACTACAACAGTCAGCCTGTTTGTCTTAAGTTATATCTTCTACAAAATTAATGCTGCCCTTTGTTTATTCATTCTTATATTTGCTGTCTTCACCACCCTCAACACTCCATTAAATTTAGCTTTCATGGCGGTGGAGTGCTACATCGCTATTTGTTTACCACTTCGACACACTGAGTTGTGTACGATCAAAAGAACGTATATTCTGATTGGTTGGATTTGGGCCACGAGTGCAGTCTCAACCCTGCCAGATGTGTTCATTATTCTGGCAACAGAGCCTATGCAGTTGTTTTATTCCACAATTTTTTGTGAAAGGGATAACCTGTTCCGACACCCTATACACTTAAAAAAGAGGGATGTTTCCTACATAATTTACCTAACTGGTATTTGGCTCACTCTCTTCTACACTTACTTTAAGATCTTCTTTGCTGCTAAAGAAGCTAAAGCAGCTAAATCAGCTGATGGAGATTCAAAAAAGGCCAGGAATACAATCATGCTCCATGGCTTTCAGCTACTGTTGTGTATGCTAACCTATGTAGCCCACATATTATTAAGAGCTCTGTTGTACTGGTTTCCTAAACATTATATAGACTTACTCTTTGTTTGCTACATCATCGTCCAGATCCTTCCCAGGTTTGTCAGTCCTATTGTGTACGGGCTACGAGACAAGACATTTAGACAGCATTTGAAAAAGTATCTGCTGTGTACAGTGAGAGCGAGCATCAATCGACACAAATCGACTGAAGTGAAACAAACTAGATAGGCCGATTCATCTTGAACAAAGTATTTCCAGTTGTGAATGTCACTCAGGACAAATAGGTTGTGACTTTTCAGTGTGAAAGTACACTAGTACACATTGAGTACACAACATTGTACCTAGAGTTTGATGAATTTAGATTATGCCCTCGTACTATATTAAGCACCACAAGCATTGCCATTTACAAATGAATTGCATTAAAAATTGTCGGCTGTCTGAAATTCTTTAACTCTTTACCACCTCCACTCGACCATGTTAATCCTACTGGATAGCAATCCATCAGATGGTCGTTGAGACATTTCATTATGAACCACAAATCAATCGTATCTGGCCCTAAAGGAAAGGTCAGGGGCTCTAAGTCATCAGGTTTTATCCTCTGGCCACAATGGATATATCTATCAAATTATATGAATCAATCCAATAGTTGTTGAGACACTTCACAACAAAACACTTAAGTGCAAATTTCATTGACAACATTCCATAATAAACATCAATTAGCCACAGATGATATAATCTGCTGTGTACAGTGAGAGCGAGCATCAAACCATCGACTGCAGTAAAATTAATGTTGCTGTAGTAGATAACAAACTGGATAGATCAATATTAAAGTATTTCCAGTTGCGAACGCCATTGAGGAAAAGAGGTTATGTAGAAATGTATGGTAGAATATATGGCAAGTATGGTATAGTTTTCAGTGTGAAAGTACATTAGTACACACAACATTGTAGTTTGCTGGAGTTTTTAAAACCAAGCATTTAGATTGTGCCCTCCTCCTATATTAGGCACCATGTATAAAGAGGTTGTTCAGTATGTCTCACAGAAAGTGCTTTTTCAGTAGTGAAGGAAAGTGGGTCAGTTTCTTGATGGACAGATGGCTTTATTTGTTGCTAAAGCAATCACTAACTGTAGCTGCCCTCAGCTGTGCAGCTAGCTGACTCTAACCATCTGACTCTCAGAGCCTGGGCCTGAAAAACCTCCTCCTCCCGGCGGTCCAAAGCTCCTGTGCTGGCGGTGTAAACACCAACACTTGCCCAGTGCTCAGAGCTAACTGAGCTAACGGCAGCTACAGTTAACAGCAGTTAGCGGTTACTTTAAAGCCGTCTGTCCATCAGGAAACTCCTTAAATCACCGAAAGTTTAGGCAGAGCAGCCGGATTACACAGAAGGAAAACCAGAAAACATTTTCTCCATAAAATGATTTCACCGAAATCAGTGAATGTGTTTTTGTACAGTAATCAGTGAGGCCCAGTCCCCAGAAACACTCTGCTCCGGCAGCATCTATCGTTTTTTCAACTTCTTGTCTCATTTGTGATCTGATAAACAGTAAGTTTAAAGAATTACATTTATGCAGGGTGCTCCGTTTGAAACGCAAAGCAGAAAACCATGCTTTTTGGTTTGTTTTTTAGTTTGTTTTGTTGTGCTGACTCATTAAAATGATTGTACAGAAGCACCAGCCAAATCAAAGTACAGTAATGTAATGTACTCTTATTGAAATTGTATCTAAAATAGAGCTTGGAAATTAAATGTATGAGGCATACTGCACAATCTGTGTGATTAGTTTCAGGCCTTCCCAAATGCACACTTGATGTCTCACATGCAACCACACACACACACACACACACACACACACACACACACACACACACACACACATTAAACCTGTGACTGTTCTTGATCCCATGACACATGTATCCAGCGATTATATATCAAGTAATTTCAAAGACATCTGACTTACTGTATGTATGATTGCCATATACGACTATTGCCAAGGTGAGTACATATTCTTTCTGTTATTCTGTGTATAAAGAGACAATATATTGATCCGTACAGTAGATTCTTAGATGTTCTCGACTCTAGAATTAAAATAACGATGTTATAAAAGTTTCTTATTAACATGGTTAGAACCTCGCTCTTTTCATTGCTCTCAAAATGTAAATTATGTGTGCTCAGAATTAAATTTCAAAGAGTAAAGTGGCTTTTTTGACTGTAACCACATATGTGCAGAGAATAGTCACATTTTTACATGTAATAGCAGGAAAACGACAGGTGTGATTAAGAAATGCATTCCAGTTCGCTGACTCGTTCCAGGGTGCTGGTATTGTGCATGGTGGCTCACTTGGATGACTTACTGGGACACTTATTGCAGTAGAGCCAACATTAATGTTGTTAGCCACACGTGTGCTTTCCTGCTGTGACAAGTCAAAATTCTCAACTTGATAAATCTGTATTTCGTAATATTCTATTTTATATCTGATTAACAAAAAGGTTTATGGCTTATCTTCACAGTCAACTTGTTGAGTTGTCTTTGACCTAGTAGGAAAAGCCAAGGTGTTACTGATAGCATTAATGATGGCTTCACTCTATTCAAGTGTCCCAGTAAGTCATGTCAGTGTGACCACTGAGCCAGCATGAACAACTTTTTCCCAACTGCGACATGTCAAAATGTCCTCTGTGAAAAAGGCCTATTGCAGTTCTTAAACTTCAGTGAAGCAGACTTTGAGTGTATTCATGAGTACCCGGATTGGCTTTCTGGTATTTTATTTTATTTTTAATTTACTAGATGGAGCTTTTTTTTTAATTCAGGGCAATAAGTGGAATCCACTTGGACACAAGAATAAAAAATACTTGGCTCTGTAACCGGAAGACAAAGCATTAATACAGAATTTATGTGTTATCACGTCATTGATTTACGGTGGATTTTTGATTTTGAATAGCATACCAACATAAAATAACTTAAGCTCTGCATTGCTGACAAAACACCCAATGCAAGTGACATTTATTCAAACTGTATTGGCATTTAGTGTTCAAGGCCAGTCCAAATCCAACAGCGTTTTTAATTTAACATTGTAAAGCTTTGTGTTTATGAGAGGTGCTTCTTTCAAGTTGGTGATTCCTTTGTGGAAAAGAACCCGACCTGCTGATCAGTAATATTCTTGGAGGACCCTGTCAGTTGACTCATGAACCTTTCAAATACTGGCCGGAATTTCACGACAACTGTCTATCGGGACACCTTAAACACAGCTGTGATCAAGAATGTGATTACTGTGGGTCTCTGCATCTCCATCAACTACGTCAACGGCACCCTGGTACACATATTCAAAAAACATCAGGTCTGAATCTCAAGATACAGTATATTGTGATATATTCTCATATAATCAATGGCACTGTTTTCTGTTTTTCTTCTTATTTCCTAATCAATTCTGTCCTTCTCTTCAGGTTTTCAACATGAACCCTCGCTACATCCTGTACATCCATCTGGTAATCAATGATATCATCCTGCTGACCATATTTACCCTCGTTCAAGTCCTGAGTTACATCGTGTTCACTCTTAATGTCTCCTTATGTATAGTTTTGCTAACAATTGCTATATTTGCAAATCTAAACAATCCCCTAACACTAGCTGTGATGGCAGTAGAGTGTTACATCGCCATTTGCTTCCCTCTCCGCCACAGCCAGATCTGTACAGTCAAGAAAACACATGTTGTGATCGGCCTGATATGGCTGATAAATATACTTTTAATCCTACCAGATTTATTTGTCACCTTCACAACAGAATCCCTGGCATTCTTTGGTTCCAGAGTCTTTTGCTTGAGGCAAAATATTTTCAAAAACCAATATCTCACAGAGAAGAGGGATATATCCAACGCAGTGTTTTTGATCATTGTTTGGCTCACTCTTTTCTATACGTACTTCAGGATCCTTTTTACTGCACAGGCAGCAGCTGAAGACAGCAAGAAGGCAAGGACCACTATCCTCCTCCATAGCTTCCAGCTGCTGCTGTGTATGCTCACTTACGTTTTTTATCATATGAAACAGGGTCTGACATACTTGTTCCCAAAAGGGGTACTGGCCATTCGCTTCACTATCTCGATACTTGTTAATGTTCTGCCTCGACTCATCAGTCCGGCTGTTTATGGGATACGAGACAAGACATTCAGGAAGTACCTAAAAAGATATCAGTTCTGTACTAGTGCTAGTTCTAACACTCATCCAAAAAGAACTCTAAAGAGGCCATCATGAAGTCCTGTTTTTGAGTTGTTGTCTGCTATGCTTACACAAATTCAGATTCAATGAACAACATTAAATACGAGTAAAAACACTGACTCAGTGACTGCAGTGATCTTGTCTGTATGTGTATTTCACTTGTATAATCTCTTTACAGTCTTATCCCTGTTTATTCTCTTTAAACAAATAAAGAAGGTGTTATCTAGATATTGCTGCCTTTGGGTTTTATTGTATGGAAATTAAGCACTTTGTAAAAAAAATTTTTTTTTAAGTGCAACTACAAATAAAGTTATTATTATTATTATTATTTTAGATGTTTTACAGTTACAGTGGCAGCGACTTAGATAAAGAGCTAACCAGCGACATCTGTTGGTTAAAACGTGAACGCACTATAGGAAAACAGCAGGTCTGAGATCAGTGTTCTTTACCCTCATTGTATATAGAGTGACATTCAACACTTGGCGCTTCCAACATTCACAAGCTAATGTTACCTAGCAACCTTAGCTAGCTAGCCAAACAGTCAGTAACACAGATAGTACTTGTGTCATTTAAGGATAATGTCAAGGAGGAAAGGTAAAAGCCAAAAAACCTTAGCAGTCTCTTCCTCATCGCCATCACCTCCAGTGTGTGGCTGTCGGGAAGAAAAAAATTCTAATTCGCTTCAACAATGTTAGCCTAGCCTCGGGTCAACGAATCGCAGCCAGCGAGCACCCCGCTCTCTAACGCCGCTAGAACAACAGCAGCCAAACATCGATAATGTAAACATTACAGAAGTAAACACAGTCACCGGAGACTGTATAGTTAAATGCAAAACGGTAGCAATACTACTCTGCTTGCTTTCACTTACCCTTTACTTTTTTTGACTCCAGCCCTCATGAAGGAGAGAACACAATTAAAAGCATATGGGATGCATCAAGTGCCAATTTTCCCCGAAGCCTTAAAGTGATCAGTTTGGATTTTTGTATCATTTGTTTAGATTTTGTTGTTGAGTTCCTTCGATTCAGTGCTTTAAGTTTCTATATGTGGGGCGCCCTGGTAGCTCACCTGGTAGAGCTGGCGTCCCATATACAAAGGCAGAGTCCTTGCCATCTTAAAACGAAGGAGGTTTTGTGGAACTGGCCAGGGAAATCAACCATTAATGTTTACTCATGCAAAAATGACCCCTGCTTGAATTCCCTGCTATTACTTCTGTCCTACCTAAATTGCTGTGTAACACGAACCCTTACAGGCTCTTTATTTGCATTGTGTCTCAAAACTGAGACAGATGGACTTCCAGCTGCTGCAGTGCCTGATCCTCATTTACACCACATAAGAGGCAGTTTGTTCGGGACTTGAAGCATGTGCTCTAGCAGTGTTTTCAATCTGCTCATTCATGTTTAAATAGTGGACAGCTAGACACTTAGTCGAGTGACTATGTGTAATGTGAAAAGTGTTGCTTGTAATAACGAACACAACTCTGCAGTACTCTGCTACGGAGCTTCATAGTCTATTTAAGCTAATTGTTTTAGTTTTCCAACCCACAAAAATGTACTTTGTGGTTCAGTCTCATCACTCTCATCAATGATATTTCCAACCACAGCAGGAAGATGTTTTCAGCAAAAAAGACTTAGAAGAAGAGTGAATATTGGACTAATGTTGCTCCGTGTCTGCTGCCCTCAAGTGTCTACAAAAAGAAAGCTTAAAGCAGCTTTAAAACTGAGTTCTCAGTATCCACCCCGAGTTACAGCATAGGTTTAAAGGAATAGTTCGACATTTTGGAAAATACATTCACTTTCTACTACAGAGTCTGGACGGGGTTATCCTAGCTTAGCATACGGACATGAAACAGAGGGAAACAGCTAGTGTTGCTTTGAGCATAAATTCGTAAGCAAACAAAAAAGTCTCCACTTATAGCGCGGGTTGCCAGATGAAGTGAACACAGGTTTTAGCATAGGCCTCTGTACAAGCACGGTTGTATCAAACCTGGCAAATCCACTGTGACAACAGGACTGCAGGCAGCTGCACAGTCACTGTGCCTGGCTGCATACAGATTAACAGTTCCGGTTTGTGTAACCCTAACCCTAAACAAAAGCGATCCAACTTTTAATTGGTCAGGTTTAGGGGGGTTGATAGGCATATTTTTTCCCACTTTGGACAGAGCCAGGGTAGATGTTTCCTCCTAGGCCAACCACATCCAGGCTCCAGCTCCGCATTTCAAATTAGGTTGATTTCAATCCTAATCTCATTCTTGGTATTCGTATTTCCCAAAGTGTGAAACTATTCCTTTAAAACACACACATGCCAACATGAACACACACAGAGTATGAGCCAACATAATCCCAATGTCTCCCATCAACATATATAAGATCCTTGCATCAACGGCCAAAACAAACTGGTGCTGTGTGACGTCCTGCTGGGTAGGTACAGTCTTGTCCTGGTTACTGCTTTTCTTACACTGGACTGATACTGTATGGACTGCAAATATATATCATTATATAATATGTATTATGTATATTTCTTTCTGTGATTTAGATTCATTATTGACAAATATTGCTGAATTGCTGAGTGTAATGAAGGGTATTTTCTGTTATATTCAGTAATATACGGGTCAGTTGGCTTCCCACAGTGGTAGTGGCTACTTTAAGGGGATTATGTTCAACTGCCTCAGACAAAGCAAACACTGAGTCCAGCTGTGCAATTTGCTCTGAAACAGCTTGGGACGTAGCCAGAACATACTTCACAAAGAGGCAGGAAAATGCTAATTGTGTTTTAAAGAAGATTTAGAGGAGAATGATTTATTCCATGGATAATTTTCAGCCCACAGACTTTTCCTTATTTCTTTTATAGTCATAAATCTTTTTTAAACTTGACACTTTGGAGGGCACACTATAATCTAGAAGATGATCTATGCTTATTTCAGACTGGATTTAACCATTTTAGACATGAACTTTTCATGCGTCAACGGCACTTCAACTGTAACTGGGAGCCGGAGCACCTTCACCGGAGCTGTGACCAAGAATGTGATTGTCACAGTCCTCTGCATCTCAATTAACTACATCAATGGTACTCTGGTCTACACCTTCAGAAAGCACCAGGTCTGCAATGTACCTATAGTAGATATGTGCAAGTAGAAAACGGGAATCAGGAGTCAGCAGAAGAGGGGAATTCAAACATGCTTAGGCCAACAGGTGTTACATTTTGAAATATGTGTTAACAACTTTATTAACCTGAATCAAAGGATTAGCATAAAAAAGTCAAGACAAAATGTTACTCCAAGGACAGAACCACATGTATTGTACCATTAGATAACATTAATCTGATTTGGGTTCCTTCTTCCAATGTTTATATGTTCTCTATATTTATGCATCATTGAATCATATTCTTATATATTAATCTGTAAAAACGTATCATATAAGCTAGACATTAACAGATTTCACATGTGCTGTTATTTACAAAAAACATCCACCTATGAAAGGTAAGGTAATTTTGATTTAGTGGTCATTTATTTGAGGTAAATTTGCTATAATCAGCAAGTAATTCAAATATTTTCAAGTTATGAGGTCTGTTATTGTGACTTGCTGCCAGTCAATTAAAGCCGACTGTATAGTTTTGCTTTTAATGTCAGTGTTGTTGTTTTTTGCTGAAACAAAAGCAGCTTGAAAAGAAAATCAAAGTTTGACAAAGCAACAAATGACTAAGTTATAATTAACTAAATCATCTACAATACTAATACTACTATCAATACTAATTTCATCCTCCAGATCTTCAATTCAAACCCTCGTTACATTCTGTTCATCCACCTGGTGATCAATGACATGGTGCAGCTGGTCCTGTCAACTCTTCTCCACATCATCAGCTACGCCCTTCACACAATCAGTGTACCCTTCTGCCTCATCCTGCTGATCGTTACCATCCTCACCACCCTCAACACTCCACTAAATCTGGCTGGCATGGCAGTCGAGTGCTACATCGCCATCTGCATCCCCCTCCGTCATGGACAGATCTGTACCGTGAAGAAAACCTACATCCTGATTGGTTTGATCTGGGTTGCGAGTGCATTCTCTCTCCTACCAGATCTCTTCATCCTCCTGGCCACAGAGCCGCTGCAGTTTTTTCACTCTAAAGTCTATTGTGCCAGAGATTATGTGTTCAGAAGCCCCTACAGCCTGAAGAAGAGGGATACTTCACACATTATTTGTCTCGTCCTGGTTTGGCTCACACTGTTCTACACTTACTTCAGGATTCTGTTTGCTGCCAAGGAAGCAAGTCTAGACATTAAAAAAGCCAGAAACACTATTCTCCTGCATGGTTTTCAGTTGCTGTTATGTATGCTTAGTTATGTGAGACCCATGTTTGAACAAGGTCTGCTCTACTTGTTGCCCAAACAGGTCCTGGCCATACGCTTTGCCTGCTATGTCATTGTCCAGATCCTGCCACGGTTTGCTACTCCCATTGTCTACGGACTACGAGACCAGACCTTCAGGACATATGTGAGGCGGCACCTGCTTTGTGAAGTGTACACAACCACCCAGAAGCTGTGAAGCTGCAGTGACAACACGTGTGTATTATGTAACATCTGCAGACCAATCATTTATCTGCATTACAGTATGTAGCATGATCATTTTCATCATCATTTTAAAATATAAAGGTTCTATGACTACAACAAATAAATTCCAACAAATATTACAGATCAAAGTGTGAGTGAATATTTTCTCATTTTTCAGGTTTCTTTTCAAAAATGGTCACTGAGATTAGTCAAATCTTGAGATATATGATATTTTGTATGTTGTAAAACCATCATGACAGCAACAATGATACAAGTCACGCTGGAGGCATGGCTGCAGAGACTGCAATCTCAATAACATATCAACAACTATTGGATGGATAGAAATATTGTACAGACAAGGTAAAACAACATATTAGATAACCCATTAGCTGACAACAGCCAGCGTTAGCATTCAACCACTTCTATGCCATAGATGCAGCCGTACATTCCTGAATACATAGCAGGACACTGCTCTAATGCAAGGAAACCAAAAATCTATGAAAGAGTGAATAAAAGAAAAGTCTCATCAGAGGATGAAAAGCAGCACTTTGACCTCACCATCGTTGTCATCATCATCATCATCATGTTTTTCGCTGGACACTGAGGAGGAGGAGGATGACAAGAAAATCAATTAAGTCCAGTTTCAAAGTGTTTATACAGGCTCGTCTGTGAAGCTGTCTGCCTCCTGTGTGTCAGACCTGGACTCAGGTGGGTGGAACAGGACAGAGATGGTGGTGAGGCAGCTCCCGACTGAAGTCTTTAAAATTTAATGACATTACAATGTGAGTTATATAAATTGAGATTTAAATCATTCAAATGAAAATGCAAAAAAAACATGTATATATTTATATAATAGGTGTAATGTATTAGATGTAATATAAAATAATAATTTATTTTGCCTGATAGTGATTTGAGTAAAATCATGCATTTTCTTAAGGCACACTGGGGCTGCTAAGACTGCTGTATTTGTGTTTAGAGGACATTTAAGGTAAAGCTCCGTGTCTAACGTCACTTTTACACATTGTTTAAAAATGTGATCATTTGTGATTAATTTACATGTGTTTTGTTCTGAGAAATACAGCAGAGCAGCAATGTTTCAGCAGCTGACTGTGCTTTGCAAAAGTTCGATGGGTTTTCTGATAATGTACACCTCGAGATAAATAATGCTATTAAGTACACATTTGAAAGCCATTACGCACTAGCTGTTAATAAACGTGAAATAATTAATCAGGCTGAAGGTGAAAAGGGGATAATGGCAGAACGCTGCATGTCGTGAAATTTAATTTCTATTAATTTAAGTATTTAGCAAATGATCCGATCTACTTAAACACACAGTCTCAGATCCCCTTCAGGTCTCTGCTGTATGTAAAGATTAAAATAAAATCTGACAAAGACATCTCAGATTTATAGCCATGAGGCAGGAGAACTGGATAACTGCATTCTAGGGTAAAATCATGTTATTAATTATGTGATTTTCTGTAAAAAACTAAAAAGCATAAATTAATAACAAAATAAATAACAAAAACAGGGATGATTTTACATGCTTTTGAGTTCTCAGATATGTAGTCAGAGTAGAGTGGATGCATCATAGAAGTGCTGTATTTATACTAAATATTGAATTTACCAATATTTTGATTGATTGTAAATAGATTTAGTTTAGTAATTGATTATATTCTGCAGTTTGAGGGTATTTCCTTCATACATTTGTCGATGTGTATTTTATGTATTGTTTATTTTCTCTCTCCCCCTCAGATCTTAGTATGAGCTCATCAGTGGATCCCGGAGGCAACATGACATTTCCTTATCAGGTCTGGTGAAGCAGTTGTGTTGCTGTATGATGTGAAAAGTTCCTAAATGTCATCATTGCAATTATCAAAAGTCTTCTAAGACTTCTTCTTCTAATCAAATCAAAATTGTCACCATGATTTTCTTAATTGTGTCCACATCTAAAATCTAAAATGTATTTTTTTTTAAATAAATGTAATCCCTGCAGCAGCCAAACGTTATGGCTCTAACACTGAATCCATGTCTAGTCCTGTCCTGTTCCAGATTACTGTCACGTACATGTTCTGTCTCTCTATAGGTGAAGAGTTGTGTGCCTGAAAATGAACCTGCAGTAAACGTCTGAACCGTTTCATGCAGATTCTGCAGATGAAGGACAGTCTTGACTTCCTTTCCACCTCTGACAGCAATCAGCTCACATTCACAGAAACACAGTGTGTCTATGGACATGAGCTGATAAATGAACTGATGTGTAAGAGTTTAATTAGACAAATACGTTTTAAGGTCTCAAGACTCACACTGTGATGAGAGTATTACGCCTGATGCATTTCTCTACCTTGTGAAGTGTACATTTTAAACAAGGAAACGGGGATCAGCTGATAGAAACACAGTGATGGACTTAAGATAAATGATGATTCATTGCATTTGAAAGTAATTTCTATTTCTCTCTCTTTGGCTCCCTCTATGGCTGGATCAGTTCATGCTCGTCAGAGATACCTTCACCACAGCATTTGTGAAGAACCTGATTGTGGTTCTGGTCTGGCTCATCCTCAGTTACATCAATGGCACTTTGGTTGCAACCTTTTTTAGACACCAGGTACACACACACTACTTACTATGTTTACTTTCTTAATACTTGCATACATTTAGATTCAGGGACTCAAATATGGAACATTATGAAGTTATGTTTACTGCTTCATGAGGGCATTATTCGCTGCTCTCTTGCAGCGAATACAGTCCTCTTGTGCTTAAATGCTTCCAGTAAGAAGATGCCAAAGAGCTGCTGATTGTGTTACAGATCAGGCAAAAAGGAGCCGAATAGACTCGTTACTCCGTGCATGTAAACACTTCTGACTCTCTCACTCCACTTTGGAACTGATAAGCTGGGCTCCGTGGTCGCTCACCTGGTAGAGTGCGTCCCATACAAGCTGAGTCCTTGCTGCAGTAGCCCGGGTTCGATACCAGCCTGGACCCTTTGCTGCATGTTGTCCCCTCGCTCTCTCCCGTCTGTCTTCAAGCTGTCCAATAACATGTAGATTAACAATTACTATTATTACACTACAATTAATGATTTGTTTTCCAGATAGATGCCGTAGATAATGACCCCCTTCTTTCCCTTTCCTCCACCAGCTGACTCTGGTCAACTGTTGTCGTATCTAACCAACTGTGTCACTACATTTTTCACTCCTTTTTTTTTCTTCCTGCAGGTTTTTTATGAAGACCCTCGTTACATCCTCTTCATCCACATGGTGATCAATGATGCCATCCAGCTGACCGTCACGACCACACTTTTTGTCCTCAGCTACATCTTCTACAAGATTAACGTCTCGTTCTGCTGCTTCTTCATCCTGGTGGCGGTCTTCACCACCAGAAACACCCCGGTCAACTTAGCTAGCATGGCCATAGAGCGCTATATTGCCATTTGCAAGCCTTTACGGCACCCCCAAATCTGCACAGTGAGAAGGACTTACATTGTCATCGGGTTGATTTGGGTCATATGCGTGGCTCCGGACATTACAGATCTATTTGTGACGCTAGCGACTGAGTCCCTGAGCTTCTTTCACGAGTCTGTATTCTGCTTGCGCCAGAACGTGTTCAAAGACCCGATCCTGGCGCACAAAAGACAAGCCTTTGATATCATCTACTTCTCCTGTGTGTTTCTGACTCTGGTCTTCACCTACTTGAGGATCCTGTTTGCAGCCAGGGCCCTCTCCACAGAGAAGATGTCAGCCCAGAGAGGCAGGAACACCATCCTGCTCCACGGGGCCCAGCTGGCCATGTGCATGCTCTCCTACATCTCCCCCAATGTGGAGGTAGTTCTGCATCTAATCTTCCCCGGCCGAATCCTAGAAATCAGATATGCAAACTACCTGATCGTCTACATCCTTCCGCGCTTCCTGAGCCCCATAATCTACGGCGTCAGAGACAAAACGTTCAGGAAGTACCTCAAGATGTACTTTCTGAGCCACAGGTGCAGGGTCAAACTGCAGCCAGTGGCCCCCCTGAGTCCCAAAGACAACATGTGACACATTATATAGTAAGAGGGTTTGAAAATATATATATATATATATATATATAAAATATATAAATATATATATATATATAGGCAGAAAAAAAGGATTTATGTATTTTATATGTGCATCTGCTACAATAAAGAATACAGAAAATATAACGGTGCTTTCAGCCTAAACAAAGGCAACAGAGAAAATCATCTAATTTCTTCTAATCGAGTCTGTAAATGATAGAAATTAAAGATTAGCTGTCACTGGAACAAATAACTTGACAACAGGAATGGAGCCACAGAGAGCTGCCAGTTTGGTGACAGCATCATCATCATCATCATCATCATCGTCATCATCATCATCATCATCATCACCGGGATGGATAACAGCTAACAGAGGCTCTGCAAGCTACCACACTCACATGGATCTCAAACAGAAGAGAACACAAACCATTTTCTAACAGCTACACAGCCTGTCCATCACTAGAGCGTAACTTGTGTTCAATAAAATGATTGAATAAATTATAAATTCATTATTAATATCATCATTATTTATGTCATTTATTAGTGTACAAATGACAAGCAAGTGTGCTGGAGACAGAGTGAGCTTCACCATACAGACCCATCCGCCTCACCATTGGCTAAAAATGTACCAGCCAAAATGTTTGTGATTGAGTAGTAGTAGCTACGTAGTTGCTTGATGGTTGATAGTTGCTTTACATTTCACGTCTATTTTGATTGGTGGTTTATTTGTCCACCCAGTCAACACTGACAGGGTTGAGCTCGTGATTCATGACTGAAACTCTTCTATATGAATCAGAAAGTCAGATTTGAGATAATTAAAAAAAAGTTAAAGTCAAATCCTGAATGCACTCCGCTCATCTTCCTCATTGGCTCAGCGATCAAATGTCTCCTAATGTTCATTACAGGGATCCATAACATAACCTGTGACATCATGACCCTAACCCTATCCCTATGGCGACCTGATGAATACACACACGCACACACAAACACACACTCATACACATACAAGCATCTATACAAATCCTTATATATGAGACAGGCTGCTAGAGGAGTCAGTGCCTCAGCAGGTGAGAGCAGCTCCATCAGTTTATTAACTGAATACAGAATCATTATTATTATTATTATTATTATTACTACTACTTTTTGTCTTCAAAGCTTTGGGATACAGCTGATACTGATGTTACTATTAAAAGGAAATGTGTTAATTTATTTTTAAAAAGTTTGAAAAAGGTTTCTGTTGTACACGTTACTAAAGCTTTCTGTCTTTATTCATATTACAGATATTTAAATGTGAATCTGATGCCTGAACAGAGAAACTAGATTATTACTATTTTCATGTCATTTTTATGATAAAGAGTTTGTTTCTGGTCTAATGCATTTCTCATTTTCATTGCAGACACAGCCTTGCAAAGCTGTAACGAAATGTGAAAATCAGCATCCAGATGTTCTGTGTGTGTTTTGTTTGTGTGAGTCAGACAGCAACTCCAGACTGAAATGTTTTAATGCCACTTTAAAAGTTCTTCATGATTCACACGAAATGTGTTTTCTTTGATCTTCCTGCAGATTTCAAAGTTTCATTTTAAAAGCCATGAACTCCTGACAAATTGCGAATGGGACATCTGTGGTTGTAGGTGTGTCCAGGTTAGGATGTCTTTATATTTATTATCATAAAATATGTCAGCATAACTTTGCCTTTATAATTTTGCCACAACAAAGTAAATTTCAGCTTTTCATGCAGTTTTTGTAGTCATCTGTTTTCCTGACGCCCCAAGTCTTTGTGTCACTTGCTTAGAATATAAGTTATTTACGTACATTGTACGTACATGTTCTTGTAAAAAATAAAAATAAACTCATGTACTCATATAATCAAAATATGTGCTGTGTGGTGCATCTTACAGCTGTTTGGTATTTAATATAAAATCACAATGAATCCCTGAAACAATACATGAATACAATTGTTTGTAAAACATCAGATTTCATTTCTGTGTTCCTTCAGATCGAGAGGACAAGATGTTGGTGACGCTCAACTCCTCTCTGGACCTCCTGATGAGTAATTCCAGCTCTGCAGTGACAGGGGGCGCTGTGGCATTGCCTAAAGACAGCTTCACTAATGCTCTCACCAAGAACATAGTGGCCATGCTGGTATGGCTGGCCCTCAGTATCATCAACGGCAGCATGGTGCACACCTTCCTACGGCACAGGTAGACAGCCACAATGACTGATGCATAACTCCTCAACCCTGTGACCTTTAACATGATTCCAACTGTGGATTATAAACAGCAGCACGTATAAATGCATTTATTGATTACTCTAAGTTCATTCTTTCTGCCACCAGTCTCTCTGTGGCTGTGGGACATAAACTTCTCCTGTTTGTTAACATATCTGTGACACACGTGGTGGCAGCATGGTGGTGCAGTGGGAGGTAGAGCAGGGCTGAATTATAATAATCATTAGTTTCCATCTCTCTCCGCTCGCTTTAATCTTTGACCCTAGTCTCTTCTATGAGAACCCTCGCTACATCATGTTCATCTACATGGTGATCAACGACGCTCTGCAGCTGAGCCTTGTAACAGCCCTCTACGTGGGCAGCTACATCTTTAGGAAGATCCACGCCTCTGTCTGCTGCTTTCTGGTAAGTCGTTACTGCATCAACTTTATGCCCACCGAGTTCTGCTTAACCCTTTCACGTGTTTTGCATGTCAGGTGTGAACAGGAGCTGAGGTCTCCAACTCTGCAAAAGTTAAGAACACAAGCCATAAAATTTCAGGGTCCAGAGTCATAAGTGAGTGCTAAAATGTTTGAAATATGGAAGGACATCAAGACAAGAGAGAAATGTCACTTCCTATTTTCCCAAACAAGCCATGTATCTTAAACACAACATCCTGTCCGGTGTGAACTCTCTCTACACACATCTGATTTTACAAACAGAAGAAATAACCAGTGCCGTGAAGGATCACATTTCTAAAACTTACAGCTCTCACAAACAAAGGAGCGGCAGCGAGGATCTTCATCTTTTCTATCCCTCCTCCATTAACACACTCATCTGACAACCACAACACCACTACTGTGTTTCCCTCAGATCATGACAGCGGTCCTCACCACCCGCTCCACTCCTCTCATCCTGGCCGGCATGGCCGTGGAGCGCTACATCTCCATCTGCTTCCCCTTGCACTACACCCAGATGTGCACCGTCCCTCGCACCCTCTTCCTCATCTGTGTCATCCTCATCCTCACCCTCACCCCGCCCATCACCGACCTCCTCATCACCATCATCAACGAGCCTCTAAGTTTCTTCCACACCACCATTTTTTGCGACCACCCGCTTCTCTTTCGCCAGCGGTCCATCTACTACAAGAACTGTGTGTTTGACGGGGTGTACCTCTCCTTCGTGGCTCTGACGCTGCTCTACACCTACTGTAAGATCATGCTGACAGCACGAGCTGCCTCAACGGGCCTGGCCTCAGTGAAGAGAGCGAGGAACACTGTGCTGCTGCATGGGGTGCAGGTGGGTATATCTCAACTTTCTACATGTCAGAGGTGGAAAAGCAAATGCGCAACTAAGAACATTAATGATGGTACAACTGAACCAGCATCAACAGAGGCCACACCTAAAAGAACTGCAGCCATCATTTAAATAATTACTTACATTTATGTACAAGTCCAATAGTCCAAAACCCCGGATTTTCTGTTTACAATAATATAAAAACACAGAAAAATAGCAAATCCTCACATTTGAGTATCTGGAGCTAGAGCATGTTCAGAGCACTTTCAGATTCATCTTGACTGGATTACACAAATATTGTCCTTTTAATCCAACTGTATATGATTAAGGATGGATGGATTGACAGCTCAGTAATCAATACTAGTCAGTTTGTTTGCAAGGTTTTTGCACACATGAAAAATAATTCTGCACTTCATATCACGTTTGCACAAGCTGGAAGACCTGAGAATCATACAGGTTTACTGTTGTAAATGTTGGATATTTCCATCATTAACTACTCACGTTGTTCTGCCTGTCCTTGTGTTTCAGCTGCTGCTGTGCATGCTGGCCTTTGTGGTTCCTTCCCTTCAGGCTGCTCTCATCTCCCTCTTCCCCCGTCTGAGTCTGGAGATTCGTTACATCTTCTTCCTGGTCGTCTACATCATCCCCCGTTTCCTGAGCCCTGTGATCTACGGTTTTCGGGACGAGCAGTTCAGGAAGTACTGGACCCGGTACCTGGCTCGTCGGAGCCAGAGCGTCAGCAGGGTCAGACCGGTGTCACTGAAAGTGAACCTGTAGATGAAATCACATCACATCAGGCAACGAGAGCTCCTGGTTCAGCTCACTTCAGTATGATGTGATCCCCAGTTTTTATAGCTCTGTTGCATTAATTTGGTTTGCATTTACGGTTTTCTGTACAGTGAGCTTATGATGAGTCCATGGAGACAAGTTTTGGAACTGTTAACAGTTTTTCAGAATAAAACACTGTTTACAGAAAGTCAGCTTTTATGCTGATATTTAAATAATGTTAATAAGAAAGTGGATGAATGGATAAACTCCCACTGAAACTATACTCCCACTATCTATTTGCTGCTAACGCACTTTGTTACTACTGAGTACTACTTCAGAAACTGTGTGTCGTATACTGTAATATTTATTTATAAAGCACCTTAAACAAAGCATGATGGGAACTGTGATGTTTCAGTCTTGCAGCTAAGCCTTCACATAAGGGCCATTACACCAACAACACAGGTGTACAGCATACAGAAAATATGCCACTAATCCACAAACAGAAGTCAGTGCAAAGTGTGCCAGCAACCATGTTTTAGATACAGCCCCCTCCCTGCAAAATTAGTTTTTATATGGCGACATCACAGTCACAGCAGGTCAAATATATAAATGAGGAATACTATTATTTTTTGCCAGAATACCAGTCAGTAGCAGTACAACAGAACCAGCAGTTCTTTTAGAGAGGTCAGATACATTAACCTCGACATAAAGTCCCAAAACATAAAACCCATCATTTTACAAATGAACCCAGTATTTGAAGTACTGCTGCAGGCTGGTGGAATACAAAAAAAACACACAGCAGTACAGAGAGTTCCTGCGAGGGGAGCTTCGACAACTGATGTTTATCAAAAAGAAATAATGCACATATGAAGAACATGACTCACACGTTTCTTATTGATCATCATAACAGTACTGCTAATTGATTACCTCATTAGATGCAAAGTAAAGATCACTCACGGACTGTTGAAAATCTCTCATTCATAGATACATTTAAACAATAACATTCGAACTGTACAGTATTTTAGGGCTGCAACTGACGATTATTCTTCTTATTGATTAATCTGTCAATTATTTTCTCAATTAATTGGTTGTTTTGTCTATAAAATGTCCCAAGC
Source organism: Enoplosus armatus (assembly GCF_043641665.1). NCBI lineage: Eukaryota > Metazoa > Chordata > Actinopteri > Centrarchiformes > Enoplosidae > Enoplosus > Enoplosus armatus. Next base: position 26,310,912 of record NC_092182.1, on the reverse strand, counting down.
CCAGGGTGACATCCTCAAGTATCTTTTCTGACCAACAGCCTGAAACCTGAAAATATTATAAAAAAATGTTTTCAGCTGGGGATCTGAGAACACGAGGACACTTTGTACGCCTACCTGTACCAGCAACCTGACTGCACCTGGCTCCTGGCTAGGAGCTGCTAACAAAGTTAGCTTGTAAATGTATTTACCGGAAAACATGAACAGCCGACTCCTACAGTGTCTTTTAGTAAAACCGAATGCCTCTATCCTGATGGACAGGTCTCTACTTGTCAATCACAAGGTAGCCCTACCCTAAATCATACCCCGTCTATTTTACTCTAAACGGGACCATAATTTACTAAATGAACATCATGCTGTATTGAAGAAGACTTGAAACTAGCGATTGAGACCATAAACTCATTAGGCAAATGTGTATTGAGGTAATAAATCAAGTGAGAAGTAGGGTCATTTTCTCATAGACTTCTATGCAATCTGACTTCTTTTTGCAACCAGAGGAGTCACCCCCTGCTGGCCATCAGAAAGAAAGCAGGTTTAAGGCACTTCTGCATTGGCTTTACTTTTCAGACCCGGAGGTTGGAGGTTGGTCCAGGCAAACAAGACACAGAACATTAAGTAATATAATCCAGTTAAATAAACGTTTGTCTAACTTTCTCAGACGTCTGGTTTGTTTGGTGTGAGGTCACACTCTCTGGCTGCTGGTGTTGGGTCATAATGGATCAGAAGTATTTTACAACCACTGAATCAAACTTAAATGTACTCAACATAATACATTTAAAATTCAAATACTGACATGAGATTTCCTTGGAGAGGTGGGACTGAGGTAGATTATCATGTCACTACATCTTTAGCATGGAAATCCATATAATAGCATCTCTTCCTGTTGCTCCCACTTACAGACAGTAGTTCAGCCAAGTGTCTCATCATCAGCCAGACCAGCATGGTGTTAAAGTAAGTTTGATCTTTTTTAACTTTCCATTCAAAAGTTAGACACCACTACAGAGGGATCATTTTGTTGACATCTCACCACATTTCATAAAGAGGCATCGCTTGATTTTACTATTTGCTGTCTTTTAAAATATAGATTTTTCTGTGTGAATAGAAATAAGACTGAAGCTACTCTTCCTGCCACAGACACTAATAAAGCTAAAAGAAATAAAAAAAGAAAAGACAATTCATCTAAATCTAGTTATGGTCTGGAGGTTTTTTCTCCTTTATTTTTTATTTGTTCAGCCTTGATTGTGCCAGTTATTACAAAACGGAATGATGGGGGTGTGATCTTTTATTTTTGTTCTTGATAAATCAGAGATAAATGGGAAGACATTTTAATGTAGCATACAAATCATATATGATTATAAATCAGTTTTAATTTAATCATAGATCCTCCTTTGTTCTGATTTTATCTTTGCCAGTGTTCCTTAAAATCATCTTAGTTTGTTTTATATTGTATTTCCTCCATCTTAATTAGAAATGTTTAAATTGTCAAAGGTGAAATCAGTCAGTGTATTCCAAGTTATTTGTTTAATCTAAATGATACTTTCTGATTAATTTGTAGACCTAAACTGAGAAGGGGTTTGATTGACTAAACAATAACTATGGATTGTGTCTCCTGTACTGACTGAACTGAGCTTTGGTTTTGCAGCACCGAGCAGGACAAGGTGCGATATGAACTCAACCCGACGCCTGGACAGCTTCAGTGAGGCTTTCACAAAGAACTTCATCACCTTTGTTCTCGGCTTAATCATCAACTGCATCAATGGAGCTTTTGTCTACACCTACTTTAAGAGCCAGGTCTTCCAGAAAGACCCCAGGTGATAGACAGGCCCAGTGTGATTTCCTTGGCAAATATGACAAATGTGTGAACATGCTTACAGTAAAACTGCTAAACTGGTCAAAGTTTGGTCGTGTAACTTGATATATTTTGCCCTGTGGTGTAGTCGTGACTGATTTAGTGACTTTAACTTGAAGCCGAGTTCAACATGATGAAATCTCTTGGCTCTTGCTCTCCCCTGTAAACCCTGTTGCCATCTTGTTTATTTGTCTCCTCCTTTCCTCTCTCGTCTCCTTGACTCTCCTTCCTTTAACTACTGGACTCTCCTCTCCTGCAGGTATGTGCTCTACATCCATTTGGTGATCAACGACATGATTATGCTGACAGTTTCCGTGGCGCTGCAGATCACGACCTACACCATTGGCATGAGCTTTGCTCCCTGCTGCCTCCTGCTGTTCGTCTTAGTCACCACCAACAAGTAGGTTTGTGTTTGTGTTCAACAGAATGTGTTCACGCAATTATTCTGCTTATGTGCTTTGGGGGTTTTCTTGGCTCTATTTCCACTGCAGACAGTACATGTTTTAGTATTAGTATGTGTGTCTGTCAAATCTGAACTTGACAGGTTCTTTCAAGGAGGAAATGTATGAACTGTGTATCAGCCAGAAACAGGTTAAAAAAAAAATGTAAGGTGCAGCCGACAATATATTTTCATCCAATTGTTTAGAAGTCTTTGTTGAAAATACCTTAAGATCAGCGGTAAATGTTGTTTGACAACCTTCTGGTTTTTCAAACATTACTGGGCAATTATATAAAAATTATATATATAGACATCTGTGACTTTGCTGAAGCCACTGGCTGTCTTATTTATTACTGTCTGCTGGTTTCTGCTCATATGATCCTGTCCTGTCATCTAGCTCATGTGTTGCATGAGAATTACATTATTAGTAGTGGTGTAATATTTAGAAGTATTAATGCTTAGCTCTGTGACTCTGAGTACATGAGGCACAACTGGGGCTTGACCACCAGTACAAGGATATGAGCAACAGAGTTTAAAACATGATCTTAACACGAGTTTAACAGGATGTAAATCTGATGTGAAGAATAAAAGAGCAAGCTGTCTTATACATCAATTGCTTTCAGTCTGAAGATTTCTCTCATCTCCTACTGAATACTAAGAATGTGCAGAAAAAAGTGAAAATGATAACTGTTCAATTTGAGTTTCCATGTTCCACCACAACTTCAATTAGCAGCATAAAAGCAGCATGAATGCACCTTCCAAACAACAACCAAGGCAAAAATGCCCTCAGTCAAGTACCAAACAGTACCACCGGACCACAGAACTGGATCATATGAGCAGAAACCAGCAGACAGTAATAAATAAGACAGCCAGAGCAGACATCAGGAGATAACGGTACTTACAGCCTGATGATCCTGGAGCTCAGTATGGAGAGAAAATCCTTTGGGGACCGTCTTCACGGTCTTCAATTATCTACAGCAGGACAGGAAACTCCTGTTAATGCCAACAGGTTTCGCTAACGGTGCGCGAACAGAGTCGACAAACACGCATAGTGTCGCCGACATGCTTAAGAGCCGGCGATCAGGGCCGACGAACAGGAGTAGTGTCGCCACCCTGATTAACGGCTGGCGAACAGGGTCGACGAACAGGAGTAGTGTCGCCACCATGATTAACGGCTGACGAACAGGGTCGACGAACAGGAGTAGTGTCGCCACCATGATTAACGGCTGGCGAACAGGGTCGACGAACAGGAGTAGTGTCGCCACCATGATTAACGGCTGACGAACAGGGTCGACGAACAGGAGTAGTGTCGCCACCATGATTAACGGCTGGCGAACAGAGTCGACGAACATGAGTAGTGTCGCCAACATAATTAACGGCCGGCAAACACCGTAATGGAGGAGCAACAGGAGCAGCGGAGACATTTCCTCCATAATTTCCACCTCCTGGCTGAGGTGACATGACAAGACTTTTGGCGGGCTAGCTTGTTTATAAAAGTTAAGGCGGACGAACTGCTAGCTAGCTAACTGAATAACTTCAAATACTACCTGATGATAACAGATCCATGATACTAAACTGGCGTATTATCACAAGCGTTGTTTATTTTGGTCAACAATAAATGATGTAACGGTACAAAGAAAACGTGTGTTAACGTTATAGGGTTGGGGTTTTTTTGGGGAGGGGGCGACTTTTGTCATGTTATTTGGCTGATAGAGAGCCGCTGCTCAGAAGCGGGCTCTCGGTCGGCGAGCTAACCCAGAGAGGCACCAGGAGACTGTTTCACGTTACAGACAGAACATTTTCACTTCTAACTCGGTGGGTTATGGATTTATTTCGACCAAAAGTTGGTGGATGCTGGAACAGTGGAAAGACTTACCAAGACGGTTTTGGTGAGTAACTTAGCCATATGGCACGGATCTGGCGTTGGTTGCTTCGTAACGTTAGCTGATGAAGTAACTTGCAAACGGTAAGCCAGTTTGTATCACGGAGCCAATGGTCTAAATAAAACATAGGAACATTACAGATAGTTGCGTTATTCTAAATATGACTGTAAATCAGTCTGGTGGATGTCACTTCACTGTTGTGGCTCGCTCGCGCCAACAGCCTGCCGTTGACTTCACGGCCACCGTTGTAATTAAAAAGAACGACTTTCTGAAAACTCCATATAAAACCTTTAAGTGTGCAGAAAGCTAAATGCAACGTATTCCTGCCTGCAGAACATTTGCAGCTTCATGTTGCGGTGGGCAGTTAGGTGAAAGGTCAGGTACATCTATGTCTGACCCAAAATGTCCTCTGAATAATGAAATAATGATGTGGGCACTGCAGATGTTCACACATCTTTAGAGTTTGTACAGTAAATCTGGATGATCTTGTGTGTTTCTATTTGTCTTTATCCAGGAACAGCCCTCTGAACCTGGCTGGCATGGCGGTCGAGCGTTATGTTGCTGTATGTCGACCTCTTCATCACGTCCAGGTCTGTACTGTGCAGCGAGCCTACGCTCTCATTGCACTGATCTGGGGCGTCTCCGTCATCCCTGCCCTCTCAGATGTCATCATCTTCCTCGCCACCCAGCCCCTCTCTGTCCCCTCCAGGAGCATCGTCTGTTACCATTCCTACATGTACACCACGCCGTACCACAAGGCCCAAGGTGTGGTTGTTCAGGTGAAATATTGATTGTTATTTCATTGATTTCTGTTTACTGTGTATTCCACGGGTTGTTTTTGTTTTAATTTCATTAGTGACTTTACTCATGTCAAGCGGCACATTAAAGTGTCTTCTTCACGTGTTTCCTTCAGGTCCTTCTGTTTACCGTCGTCTTCCTGACTGTGATCATTACCTACCTGAAGGTCCTCTGCGCTGCTCGGGCAGTTTCTACTTCTAACCAGGCCTCGGCCAGAAACGCCTGCAACACTATCCTACTGCACGCAGTCCAGCTCCTCATCTGCATGCTGTCGTTCATCTCTCCCTTCATCAACCTCATTTTAGTCACCACTTGGCCCCGTGACCGCACCAAGATCCTCTTCACCAGCTTCCTGTTTACCAATGTGCTTCCACGTCTGCTCAGTCCGCTCATCTACGGCGTCAGAGACAAGAAGTTCAGCAGCCACATCAGGCTGCACCTGATGATAGGAACCCGCAGAAGGTCCAAACAGGTGTCATTACAGCCTTAATGTAGACTTGTAAAGACTGTACCTGTGATTTTTTTTAATGGGCTAAAACCTGCAAAACAGACTAAATGCTCTGATGCCAAATTTTACCTTTAAGGGGTAAAAGCTGCAGGTGGGTCTCAAAAGAATTTCTAAAAGTTACAATCCATAATAGTACATACAGTACATTTTTATGAACTGCAGTAGTACAATGTAAAACGTAAAATATAATACTATTCAAGTTCAAGTTTAATTGAATTGTCATTTCAACTGTGAAAAAAAAAGGATCAGGAATCCAAAAAAACCAACATAACATAAAAACATCTAAAGCATCAGAAAAACAGATTATAATGAGTCACTGTTACATACACAGGCCCACAGTGCCACATCTATTTGAAACTATTACTGACTGAATGTAGACAAACACTACATATCCCAACACCCCAGGGAAAGACCCTACATTAATAAAATCAATGCTTGAGCACAGCCACGTAGATTTGGGTATGTACAGTAGCATGGGCGAAGGTGTGATTTCAACTTTGTTGAACGGCTAATATGCACAGTTGTGTACGTGTGCACATCCTGTATGACTTCTCAGTTTGACTCTGCAAAATGTTTGCTTACACTGTGAGTGAACTAAAACAGGACTTGTATCATATGAATTTTTCTCAGATTTCAAAAAGATATTTTACATTTTAGTTTATTGACTCAGAATAAAAAGAATACAATGAATAATTAAAAACATACTTTTTTTTAGTTTTCACTTAAATATTGTAAATGTGTATATTTTTATTTTCTATTTCTTATTTTTCTATTTTGTATTTCTTTTATTTCTAAATTTATGCTGCTTTCTAATCTTGAATGGGAGCACCAGTACTGTACAATTTCCCCCCGGGGATCAATAAAGTATTTCTGATTCTGATATGATATATTTTCACAATAATGGATAATAACCTGAAGGTAATGCAGCATGTTACTCAGGTAATGTGCTTCTCTTACCTGAGATTCTGTAACCATCTTGCAGTCAGCCATTTCACTGTGACATCAGAGCTCACCTGTCTGTCAAACTGAAGCTACCAGGATTTTACTGCACGATATCCATAAACTAATAAGCTGAACAAACTGTGGCTGATTTACCGCATATATAATGTTCATAATATACAAAACGACAACTCCTGATCTGCTTGTGTAAAAGGGAAGGAGTGGGTATGTTAGTTCATTAAATATTAATCCTACATGTTAATAAATAAATGTTTGGATTGATTACAGAACAGCTGTTACTACACTACACTTTGGTTCTTCTTAAAAAAAAGGACCTGATGGCTTATTTCTCTTTGGGGGCACTTTTGTCTTTGTAATATGGATATTTGATAAAATGTCATGTTTGAGCAAATAAAATCAGTGACTGATGTTAGTTTGCTACCGCGACAGTGAAGAGGCACCGTAGACTTCACATTAAGTTGATAGATGACCGGTGAAGGTTTTATAACTAAAATATTACACACTGTAGTAAATATAACACCTCCACTGTATCACCTTATTGTATAAACATTCACTGAGTCGTTTTAACTGTCAGCATGTCTCCATTTAACATGAAGAAGTACAGCAGGAAAGATAACAGTTGTTTGACGGCACACGAGCGACCACATTAAGATGCAAAACCAGATTTTGGCCACTAGATGGATCCATCACTGCACAGATACACAAAGTAGTCTATGAAATGCAGCCACCCAAGATATTCCTAAATAAACAAATACATGCCTGAATGTATGGGAGATCATTAAGACTCCTGGTCTGGAAAGTTTTCTCTAAAACCTCGTTCACATTTTGTGGTTTTTGTTTGGTAAAAATAAAAACAAAAACTCCACTCACACAATCAGGGGAGACCAGAGAGCCACTCAGGGACTGACAGCAGGTTAAGCGGGCACAGACCCAGAGGGCAAGGAAGATGTCCCAGAGGCAGATGAAACAATATATTTTATTCCATCAAGAGGACCTTTAACAGCTTGATTGCCTTTTTTAAAATGTCCACTGTTGGCGTTGGAGAGGAAGCGCTTGTGCTCTGCAGAGTTTATCTTAATGAGAAGAAGTGAAAAGTCAGCTGTACAAGTTATTAGGAAACTTCCTTGCAAAGCAGTTTGTCTCTGCGGATATTAGAGGTATATTAGTGTAATTAAAAAAAAGCAGGAGTTCATTAAATGACACCTGAGAGTTCACAAAATTTCATTAAGGGCCACACAAACACACTCATAAAGTCCCAGCAGTGAGATAGCAGGAATATTACAGTGATGCCACAGGAAATATACAGCTCCACTAAGAGCCACAAGGTCACTTCAAACGTGTTGTTGACCACAGCAGACGGAGTCTCTATGGACACATAAAGATAAAGACTTTCATTAAACTTCCTCTAAATTAACCACTAAGCGCCGCAAACACCTCATAAAAACAACTCTATGCACGTAGAGTATATTAAAGGTATTTCTGGTTCGCAGACGCGATCCTGTTCCGGAATGTGACGGAAAAAGCCGAAGACTGCCTCTGAGAGAAGACAGACGGAGAGTGGTTCAGATGGAGGGAAGCTGCGTCTCTGTTTCTCCAGACGGACGGAGGGTCCGTGAAGTGTTCAGCGGCAGAGGCTCGCGCGCTCTCGTGCGTGACACTTCAGTGCTTTTCAGTGGCGGAAGTACAAAAGTGATCAACGCACCATGGGGTGAATGTGACATCTGAGGAGGATGCTGACCCGGTGATGACAGAGTATCACAGGTGAGTCTTAATAAAAGATATAATACTTTTCCTAATGCAACACGAAATGCTGTTAATAACCGGACCAAAGCTGCGATGAATGAATTCATGTCACACTTGTCTGCTCGCACACTTTCAGAGGGATTCCCGAGTCTGTGGAGTTTCTCTGTGCTCTTTCAGTGTCTTCAGTGTGAACGTGTTTGAGGGAGTTTGTTATTGGAGGTGCATTTTTCCACCGCTGTGATTTCCAGCCGCAGAGCTTCCTTGTGCTGAATTATAGATCAACTTTATTTCTGTATGTGCAGCATGGCAGCTCCCCCGAGAGCTCAGCATGGGCCCCCCATGTAATTATAGACAGAGAGAGAGAGGCACGTTGTCACACTGTTATTTACTCTCTTTTCCTTTTGTTTGGCGCTTGTAAGAAGAATAATCACCAATCTGCTATTATATTCTAGAGATTTCCAAGTTTTCAATTTCATTGACAAAAGCTTCTCAGTATGTCCATTTTAAGGAAAGAAATCACAGTAGAGATAAGACTGAGAGAACAACTCAAAGACAAACAGCCGGCAGACAGTCTGAACGTCTCTCCAAATGTAAAAATAACTCTCAAGAACTAGTCTTAACTGAACAACGGTTGATTCTTAAACCCCACAGACCACAAAGACACGCAAAACCACTGCAAACAGATGCAAAATGACTACAAAGAGACAGAAAAAGACTACAAACAGATGCAAAACAACTGTAAACAGACGCAGAAAGACTACAGACGCAAAACAACTACAAACAAATGCAAACCGACTACAAAGAGACAGAAAAAGACTACTAACAGACGCAAAAGGACACAAAACAACTACAAACAGACGCAAAACAACTATAAACAGATGCAAACCGACTACAAAGAGACAGAAGAACACTATAAACATACGCAAAAGGACATAAAGCATCTACAAACGACTACAAAGAGACAGAAAACAATCAGAAAGAGACAGAAAAAGACAACAAATAGACAGAAAACGGCAACAAACAGCAGGAACGCAGTTAGAGACGAGCTGGTGAACATAGCGGAGCATTTAGCAGCTGAAGAACCAGATATTTATGTCAGTGTTATATTATCGGATTATTAGTACTCGTGTATTACTGTGTAGCAAGTTCAGGTGGAGCTGATTTTAACTGGTTTATATACTGTTGGGTAGTTCAGTCTATAACATTGCATCATATATTTTAGAAGTTTTATACATAAAATATTGATCCTCAAAGTAACTAGTAACTATGGCTACCAAATAAACGCAGTGAAGTCAAAAGTACAATATCTCCCTCTGAGGTGCGGTGGAGTAGAAGTGCTAACATGCTTCCCACATACACACCCGCCACCCACCTCCATGAAGACAGATTTCGGCTGCACCAGTTAACTGTATGCACTTCACATGTCCACAAATCACTGAACTGCAGAGAGAAAAATCTGATTAAATACCGGCAGGAAGAGAGTGAAAGATTCAGAGACAGATGAGGCCGGACTGCTCTGGTTAAAACACCATTAAGTCCACATTAGTTTAACACCTGTCTGTGATTCCTCGGGCCATTTCCTACTCTCTGTAACATCATTACATTACAGCTACACTTTACCTGAAGCAGGGCACTTACTGCTGCCTCCAAATGGACGGGTAGCCTCCTGTTAGAGCCACATGTTCAACAGCTGCTGATGTTTGGATATTTACACCAGGAGGCATCACTCTGATCAGAAACTAAAACTAAAACTAATATGGAAATTATGATCCTGATACCATCTTCATTCCCTGAAACTTCACTTGTTGCTAAGCAATATTAAACCAACATTTGCCAACTGAACTGCACTGAATTATGTTTCCTTTATTAACATTGTACTGTAAATAATATTTTAGGCAACATTTGAGGCCTTTGGGAAGGAGAGCGACTAAAGAACTTGACTGATACTTTCAATGTATAATAATCTTTCCACAGTTGGATGTGAACTTTGTTATTTATTCATCTGTTGAGTGGTTTCATAGTGTAATTTTATTGTGAACGTGTGTACACTATGTGGGTGTTTGTACGGAGAGTACAGTAGCTGAGCATGCGTGGGAGTTAGTTTCTGTTTTGGCTGCATCTATGTGGTTTTTTTTTCAAGTTGCTTGTACCAGTGGTTAATGTTGACAGGAAGTACACGATCATTTAAGTGTTTTTGAGCAGAACTCAGTTTAATCTAGTTAAAATTTGTGTTGTGGCTCGTTACACATACAAAACATTCAAACATATTCATTCTGCAAAGATCTGAAGTCCAGTAAAAGCCTTTTGGCTCTCAACCAATGCACATTGTGTTTTGTAGTAAACATTAAAATGTCCGGTACATCAAAGGATTGTCTGGTCGTCTGGAATTGAAAGTGCATTTAGCAGAGTAGATGAAATTAGAGAGCCTACATCACATCCTTGTTAGAAAGTCTTCATCTGGGTTTTGGTGATTGCTGACTCGGCTGGAGATGAAGAGAAAAGAGAGGGCGACATCTGAATCACATCCAGAAACTATGTTCTGCTCCAAATACTCCAAATCTCTAGTAACCATAAGGCAGGTGTCATTCTGTATTTGTGTCCCATGAAAAGACCAAAACCAACCATGTGTCTCTCAATACTTTCTGACTTCCTGTTTGGAGGAAATAGTGCATTTGTTTGGGATTATTTTCTGCTGCGGATGAATCCACATTTGGTGCTCTAGTGAGTGTTTGTGAGTCAAAATGAACTACAGTGTGTGTGTTCAAGGTGATGAAGGAAACAACTTGTTTTTAATAGCGTTTGGACAACAGTGGCACAGAGGAAGAAGATATATCAATGTTAGTTCTAGTTTTTTAGGGGACAATAATAGACAACAAGAAAGAATATAGAATCACTAGTTCTATCTTTATATTTTGGGACACAGCACCTCCACCACATGTATGATATGACACAAAGTTTGAATGAGTTATAGTCCAAAGGGCAAAGATTATTTTTCATTTCAGCGTTACTCTAACTCAGTACTGACGTCTCACTGGAGGATTGTGGTTGCTGTATACAGTAACAAGCAGCTCTCGTGTAACTGAATCTGCATGAGAGAGATTACATGTCCTCAGAACATCATACGCCGTTGAATAAAACGGACATCAGAAGACTGAAGAAACTAGATTTGAATGAGAAAAGGAAGCGAGATCTCCACACGAACACGAAATATGAACGTCCCTCTTTGTGTTTCCTTGCTGAGATGCAGTGGACGGACAGCAACAAGAAGTTTGAATTTCCCCCTAAAACGTTGGAAGAAACGCAGACTGCTGCCTCATATTAACTTCATGTGAACTTTGGAATATGGCTGGTCGTTTGAATCCAGCCGGAGACATTTGTTCATCTCTCTCTTTCTCCCTCGTTTCCCTAAAATGCCCTAAAAATTCGAACTTCTGCATGTCCTACTTATTTTTATTAATTTAACTTATTTTTTATTTCCTGTACCACGTCTTAGTGTCTACTCCTGTACGGTCGGGTTAGGGTTAGGGTTGTCCGCCAACGTTGGAAATTAAAGTGTTTATAGTTGTTCCAGACGGCCACACTGGAAAGCGAGTTGAATAGCCGTCATAAAGAGGGAGATGCAATATTTGATGTATATATCAAATATGGGAACACATTCGCTGAATCTTTCCAAACATCCAACAACCGCTTTTGATGAAGACTTAATCCCGAAACGATGTAAAGATCTTCTTTCTGCCATCCACCAATCCTTTCTTTAAAATGTCTGTGGAAGACTTCCTGCGTGGTCCCGGTACCCAAAACGTCGCACCCCAGGGAACTCAACCACTACAGGCCTGCGACCCCTGGTGAGCACATCGCTGGACCCCCTCCAGTTTGCTTACCGTCACCCTCTACACCTCGAACTTCAGACACAACGCCGTCAGTTGTCACTTCCAGAAGTTCTCTGACGACACTGCCATCGTTGGATGTGTGTCTGAGGGGAAGGACCTGGAATACAGGGAGGTCATTAGCAACTTTGTCGGCTGGTGTGAGATCAACCAGCTTCACATCAACGCCAGCAAGATGAAGGAGATGATGATCGATTTCAGGAGGAAGTCACGCAGCATCACACCGGTGAACATCCAGGGTTTGGACATTGAGGTGGTGGAGAACTACAAAGTCCTGGGTGTTCTCCTGAACAATAAACTGGACTGGTCTGACCACACTCAGGCCCTGTACAAGAAGGGCCAAAGCCGCCTCCACCTGCTGAGGAGGCTGAGGTCCTTTGGTGTGTGCAGGAAACTGCTCCGGACTTGCAGGGGGGGGGGGCGGGGGGCGGGAGGAGGCTCAACAGACTGATTAGGCGAGCCGGCTCTGTTCTGGACTGCCCGCTGGACTCCATTGAGGAGGTGGGGGAGAGGAGGATGTTAGCCAAGCTGACATCCATCATGGACAACACCTCTCACCCCCTGCACGAGACTGTGGGGGCCCTGAGCAGCTCGTTCATTCCGACTGCTATGAGACTGTTTAACTGCACATAAATCTGCACATCTGTACATATTTATATTTCCCGTGTATATATTTATTTTGTCCCCCATATTTCTTATATCTGTATTTTTTATATGTATATTGTTTTAAAAAAAATACTGGTTTTTATTGACAGTGCTGTCTGCTGTGTTTTTCTGCACCTTTCTGTCTTTGCTGCTGTGACTTGTACATTTCCCCGCTGTGGGATAAATAAAGTCTATCTTATCTTATCTTATCTTATGTTTGTACTCATCTCTACTGTGTCTCTACCAGGTAACCATGGTGAAGGAGAGTCTGCCCAGCTGGGTCCACCAGGACTCTGACGAGGGTCTCGTCCACGTGAACGTCGGAGGTCTGAAGAGGAGCCTCTGTTCCAGCACGCTGAAGAAATTCCCAGACACCAGACTGGGAAAGCTGCTGGCATGTGATTCAGAGGAAGATATACTGCAGGTGGGTCAGTATCTGTCTTGAGACACTATAAAATGTCCATTTGCTTTTTAATTTCTGCCTCCCCTTTGCCCTTCGCTCCCCTCCTCTCTTCCTCCCTCCTGTAGGTGTGTGATGACTATGACGTGCAGCAGAAAGAGTTTTATTTTGATAGGAATCCTGGCCTGTTTCCGTATGTCCTCCACTTTTACCAGACCGGCAAGCTTCACATCATGGAGGAGCTGTGTGTCTTCTCCTTCAGGTCTGTCTCTCTCTCGAATGTTGAACTCTGCCTTTCCGGAGCGTTAGTGAGCTAAGCTGCTTTTATTTAAGCGCTGTAATCCATAAATGCTCAGTCAGTTGAACATGTTTCTATTCTATGTTTCCCACACAGTCAGGAAATAGAGTACTGGGGCATCAATGAGTTCTTCCTGGACAGTTGCTGCAGTTATCGTTACCACGACCGCAAGCTGGAGAGCAGCCGGCATCGCAGCTGGGACGACGAGAGCGACGTCAGCAGCATAGACACATCTGTGGACGAGATATCCGACTTAAACAGGTAAAAGAATTATCGGTATCTCACCCCTCCGTTTCTCCCTCTTTCTGTTAATTGAGTCATTGTCTTCCTCCATCCTCACAGAGACATGCAGCATTTCCAGGAGGTGCGTTATGGGAACATCAGGAAGTGTCTGTGGCTGACGCTGGAGAACCCCGGATACTCCATCCCCAGCAAGCTCTTCAGTCTGCTCTCCATCGTGGTGGTGCTCACATCCATCGCCATCATGTGTATCAACAGCATCCCCGAGTATCAGGTCGGTACAGGAGAGGTGGAAAGATCATGACGTCAAACAAAACTGCGTACGCTCAGTTTTCATTCCAAGATTTCAGTCGGGAAAATAGTCGGGATTACTGGGAGTCGATTGAATCAGAGGTTTGCAAACTGTGCAGAGAGTTGAGAATGCTTGAGGTGAGAGTGACATGTTTTAAATACAACAGGAAGTTAGTTATTGTATTTTGCCCATTGATTTGAGCTCACTGGAGGCAATTAAGGTACTTTACCCTTAGCGCCAGATTTCTGCAAACGTCAGAAATCATGCTGCTTCTCAGAGTCATAACTCAGTCAAATGTGAACACACAGACATGATACACGTATGTTTAGATTCCGTGTGACACTTATTATCTCTGATCGATGTCCCACGTCAACATAAATCCACTTAGAAATCATAGAAAAAATACGTACTGTATATCTCCAGAACTTGCCTGAGAATCATCATGTTTTTAAGTTTTCTTCAGCGTCAAAGTAATCCAGTGATAGTTGTCTGTACGTGCAGGGGCACTCTGCAAACAGGAACTGCTAATAGCCAATTCGGCATATTTTTAATGGTGCCAATTTGTCAGAATGAGTAGGCATGATGGAGGGATGATGAAACATGGAGGTAAAAACCAGTAGTTGAATCAGATGCAGGAAGAGTTCTTGTTAATGACTCAATGTAGGAAAATACTATTGTACTACTGTCCAAACAAAAGCACATCAAGTCGTGCCACACGATGAGAGAAACAGAACTTGTGAGGATACAAAGATTATCGCAGTAGGTGAAGTAGGTGCTAAACAAACTATCAGCCGCGTTTAACAAAGTGTTATTTTCTAGTTTGTTGCATCCTGAGCTTCATTTTGAAATAGAAAAATAACAAGTTGAAAGTGTGACTGATCACAGTTCAGTCATCCTAGACAGAGTTTATGAATGTTAAGCAGGATGGTGCTGTTTGTCAAAAAACTGAATATATCATTGAAGGCACTTTGGATGTGATCACCAATCTTTCTCCTCTTTTCTCGCAGACGTTTGACGATGAAGGGAAGTTGATCGAGGACACGACCATGCAGGCTCTGGAGGTGTTCTGCACCTGCTGGTTCACCTTCGAGGTGAGGAGATAAAAACACAGCGTGGTGTGTGCTGGTATACTGGTGAAGAGCACAAAGATATCACTGAAAACAGGAGATACAGAGCTGAGTATTTTTTCTGTCCTTGAGGTGGTGATGCGGCTGCTGCTGGCGCCGAACAGGAAGAAGTTCTTTCATCACCCTCTGAACATTATCGACGTGGTGTCTGTGGCTCCCATCTACATCACCCTGGTCTTTGACATGGCTGTGGGATCAGAGTCTGAACTGGGAGACCTGGGACGACTCATACAGGTTCATTTGTAATGTTTTATTTGTTATAGAGGTCTCACTACTCGTACAGTGATGTTGTTTTGTTACATACTGTGTAGATATATAACATTACTGAGTCAGGGAGGTGTTTGATTTGAACGTTGAAAAGTGGGCGTGTCATAACCGACGTACCATGCTACCGCTAGCTGGCTAACTGATGGACATTAGCTCTGTGCTGCTGACTGATTGATGGCTGGATGTCATGATATTATTGGGTGAAACTGGTTGGTTCAAGCTTCTGTAAACAGGAAGAAAACTGATTTTGATAAAGAAATAGACTTTTTGTAATTTGATGTGATCTAAAAGGGTTAAAAGGGAATTTTTCATTTCATCTCGACTTTAAAGTACACAGATACAGTAAAGCAGTAAAACACAATGTAAACACACAGTACATAAAACCCACACTGAGAGCGTCTACAGGCTGGTTTTAGCACCGACATTAATCAACAGACATGTAGAAGTTATGGAAGTAATGTTAACGATCTGTTGTGCCCACAGCTGCTGCAGCTGTTACATTCAGAAAGCCTCATTTTAAACGATAGAAAATTTCTGGCACAACTTTCAGTACTTCCAAAGTGCAAGGAGGAGTGAAACAGTCTGAAGAGGTCAAAACAAAAAAGACTTTATCGTCAGAACAGATGTATTTCAGCTTGTGGCCTTCATCACGGTCGTAATGCATCTTTCTCTTCGTCTCTCAGGTGTTCAGGTTAATGAGGATCTTCAGAGTTTTGAAGTTGGCCCGCCACTCGACAGGACTTCGCTCGCTGGGAGCGACACTTCGGGTGAGTCGGGACTCGTGAAGTAACGTTTGACTTTGTGACTCGTGGGCAGACACACAGTGACTTTCCCCACAGAAACCTCCAGAAAAATGAAAACGATGCGATTGACTTTTATTTTGTTTGTGACATTTTGGGCTGTTGACCTTTCTGCATCAGACAAAGGTTCTGAGCTCATGTGTCGCACACAAAAACATTGTTTTTTGTTTTTGAAGATGTGGTTTTGATTTTCAGAGATGTGCGGAGGGTTTGGACTTCAGGGCCACAGTGGAGGCAGTTTGAGAGCAAAATGTAAAAATAAAGACGATTGAAAGGAACAAACAGTTGAACATTGAGACAACTAGTGTACAACAACACCTGTTATGTTTCCTTGGTCCTCTATGTTCCTTGATATACTATGTAATCATTTTTATTCATTATTGATTAATCAGACGGAGACATTCTCTGTGAAGTCCTCTCAGACAGTATCGGGCAGTGGAGGATGCTTAAAACGATCTTGACGATTCAACATTAAACCCGGATGTAAAAACATGACAAAATGCTGTTTGATCAGGTGAAAAAGCTTTAAAATATTCATTTAATTCACTTTTTTCAGGCATGAGGTGAATTAATGCAGTCTGACTCACTAGGTGTTCGTTCAGGACAGTTTACAGAATAAATACAAATTAAATAATCAATCAATCAAACAAAGTCAGCAAACTTCAACACATCGAAATTAATGTTTGCTCATCTGTACACCGGAATATTTCAGGGTTTAGTCACTTGATGGAACATTAACTCTCTTGACTCATCATAAAGCATATAAACATTTATATTTGTATATATGTATTTCAGTCATTCTTGATGAACATCTGTCCGGACTTTGACAGTCAGACATTTTGTGGTCGTTCCTCTGGACGGTCCCATGTGAAGTGTATCAGTTACATCAGCAGAGACGTCGCATCTGATGCAGAATCAGATATCACAAACTACGACCGTGCAGCTGCTCCTGGGTTTCATTACATCTTCATTACATCTTCATTACATCTTCATTACATCTTCCTCCTCCCTCGATGTGAGACGTAAAGTGCAGCAGGTTCATCTATCGTTCCAGAGGCTGAGGAGAACATTGTCTGTGAATAAAACGTCATTATGCACGACTTGTAATGTAAATAGATGAACCATTATCTTAAATAATTGGTTTTACTTTTTAAAAAGTCGCTGGTTTACTGGATTTGGATGCATTATATTTACATTTAGATTAAAGTAGCTCTTAATAAATGCTCCTGATTGATGAGCAGCATCGGGAGTGAAACACTGAGAGCTTTTTTGGTCTCTTTCCTGCATATCAACTAATATAAAAACCCCAAACAGAAGACATTAGTTTAAATCTGAGCCAAAGTGCTTCAGTACATCTAGACTCGTGACATGAATCATGGCTGGTGTTCGTACAATGATGAGATTTGAAAACACAAGAAATACATTTTGAAAAGAAACATGATGCCACCTGATGGAAAAGACATGAAATATAGATATTTTAAGCTAACAGGTTCTTTTACTTTAATGCTGGAAGAGCTCCATTCCTCAAATAGTGGAACGTTTTTTATGTTGGGTCCCTAAATCTGTGCAGGTTTAAATTAGAGCTAATGTTCATCCTGCTTTTCTATTTATTTCAATTTCGATTACTTGCATAGAGTACCTCCGTACATTCAGTTTGTCAAAAAGCTCAGTAAAATAATAATTAAATAATATTAAACAACATACATACAACATTTTAGAAGGTAAAAGGGAAACACTTCAGATTACAACCCTCAACATTTTGTAACTGCGAGTTACCAGTGAAATACTTGCCGGGTACAAGTGAGGAAGTACAGGAAACAAGGGGGGAACAAATGTGCACTTTGGAGACCAAGAACTGAATTACTCTCTTAAGTATTTTTTAATTACTCAGTACATATTAAATAATTAATGAATATTTAATTAAGGTACACACAGCATACCAGCGGCCTGTATTTGCTTTCACGACAGCTGTGACATCGAAAGGAGCCAAACTACAAGCGGCACTTAAGCTTGCATATTAAATATTTACTGGTAGAAGTTTACCTTATAAAAAACTGTGTATGTATATTGTTGTAAAATCACATGAATATAAAATAGTAACTATATATATAAGTATTTTAATTCAGCGCTGTAAATATGATACTGCAAAGCTTTTTCTTCCTCTGAGTGAAAGTTTTATAAATAATCTATAAAAATGTTGACATTTGCTATTTTTGCTTTTCCTTTAAAAGGGAAAAATAAAAGTAAATTATCTGAAATATTTAGTACCGAGCATCGTAGCATTAATTTTATTTTCAGTAGACTGAACAGACTGAGAACCTTTTATTTTCTTCTTCTCTGGTGTCTTCAGAGTCCCCAAAGTGAGGCTGGATTACAGGACAATCTAATGAAAATCTCAATGTTCTTCTTCTCTTCTTGAAAAGAAGTGCATCCCAACATGTTTTCACTCTCCATTAAACCCAAAGAGACGATAAGTTGTGCAACAGGAGGCAACGTGAAATGTGTTCTTACTCACTTGGTTTATTGTAAATACACCAGTTTGACACGTGGTACGTTGAGGTTTGCAGCCATCTACGCTTGTTTCTAACAAGCTTTCCTCCGTCTTGTACCTGCAGCACAGTTACCGGGAGGTCGGCATCCTGCTGCTGTACCTGGCTGTCGGAGTGTCCGTCTTCTCTGGTATGGCTTACACCGCTGAATACGAAGAGGTAACGCTTGACGTTTATGTAAACATTTCGTTTTTATTCTTTTTATTATTATTTATTATTATTTCAGCCTGTGAGGTTTTGGTATCCTCTGTAAGTATATCAAAACTCTGTAAGGTGTTTCTAAAAAACACATGAACTGATTTACATAACACTTGGATAACTGATCTTGGTACTGAAAGTCATTCATTAGAATATTGATTAGATATTAGTGGTATTTAGATTCAGATCCAGAAACACTTAATTTTTGTCTTTGATATTTCAAAACTTGCTCAGGTGACTAATAGCACTGATAATAATGTGGCTGGTTTTGTTATTCAGGCAGTCAAGTTTTGTAACAGTCAGTCAGGAGCGCTTTTTAATTTCAACGTATTTGTTGTATTTGCATTTGAAATATGTAACCACATAAATATAAAGCCGCTCCGTCTGTTTGCAGGATGTGGGTCTGGACACCATCCCGGCCTGCTGGTGGTGGGGGACGGTGAGCATGACCACGGTGGGCTACGGGGACGTGGTGCCCGTCACGGTGGCCGGGAAGCTGGCGGCCAGTGGCTGCATTCTGGGCGGCACCCTGGTGGTGGCGCTGCCCATCACCATCATCTTCAACAAGTTCTCCCACTTCTACCGGCGACAGAAAGCTCTGGAGGCGTCGGTGAGGAACAACAACCGCAGGAAGATGAGGATGAGCTGCGAGAAGGAGCCGGAGGAGGACGAGGAGGAGGACGAGGGGTCGGACGGGGACAGCCGGTGTCTGGACGATGATGATATTGATTACATTGATGATTTCGAGGAGGACGATATAGATTATGAAGATGAAGGAGGTGTAATCAATTATAGCTACGTGGAACATTCGTCCTACGCGTCAATACTGAGGAGGAAGGAGCTGCATCAGCTGTGAGGAAGAGCTCAACCTGCTGAAGGCTGCGTTCACACTGGAGCTCAGATCTGAAGTTTTCAAATCAAATTAAAACCAATGTGAAGTCGGATGTTTCCAGCTCTGATTTGGACCACATTCATATTCGATCATGAATCTGACTTTCCACACAGATGTAGTGTGAAGGTGGCGTCATCCAAACGGTCTGACTGAACAAACGATGAAGACACTCCAGGAAGCAGCAGTTTGATTAGAGTTCAGTTAGAGAAGTCATTGTAAATGGCTAATGTCTGACACAAAGGCGGGAGGCGGACTCTTCCATGACAGACTGTTCTGACATGATGTGCTGTAGTTTGGTCTCAGTCTTGGTCATTTGTGCACGTGAGGTGTTTCAGGATGGAGGTTTGTTCATACTGATACAAACATGAATGAAGAATCACAGATTGAACATAAAGGTCTGCAGCACTGTAGGAACGATGAACTGAACTGAACATGAAGTGAAATAGCATGCACTCAAATGAAGCTAGCTGAATAAAAAATACCATGAAAAACTGTGAGAAGTACTTTTGTGGAAGAAGTAGGAAGCAGAGATACAACGAGCAACAACAATAAATTGTTGATGAACCTCTATGAGCTGCAAGGTTCACGTCTGTGACACTGAAGACCACATCCACCATCAGGTGTGGTCTTGATTTTACTGCATGAGCGCAAGAAATGCGGTGCCAACATGCAGCGACAAGACAAAGAGTCTACAGACGTGCTAGCAGCTCTGTGAGGCTGCACAGCTAAATGCTAACATCAGCATGCTAACATGCTCAGACTGACGATGTTGATGCTTTCACCGTCTTAGTTTAGCGTGTTAGCATGATAACATTTGCTAATTAGCAGTAAACGTACAGCTGAGGCTGATGGGAATGTCAGTAGTTTTGTCATAAAATAAAAATATTGGACAAATTAAACATTTGACGTTATAATGGTGCAAAATTAAAAGTCAGGATCACCACAGTTATTACAATTCATCCTGAAGGGGGACGTGGATGTCTGAACCACACTTTAAGGCAATCCATCCGATATGTGTCGAGATATTTGGTCTGGAACAAAGTGGTGGTTCACGCTGCATTTTATTCAAATGAAGTCTTTGAGGAAGACAAACTGAAACAGAACACATGACATATTTTATATTTCTACATTTGAGTGAAACCATTTGAGGTAATAATAGACATATTCTACCGTCTCTTACAGAAACACCTGGTTCAGTTCTGTCTGAATGAAGCATCGAGCCACAGAGTTCATTTACAGGATGACTTTGTGAAACGTCCGCTGTGTTGATGGATAATGGATCACACCTGTCAAACTGTCATTTAATATCATCCGTGATACGCTGCCGTGCTGACTGTTGCTACGAGCATCAACTGCTTCATTTTATTTTATTATTTTGTTTCTTTCACTTCATCTGCTGACCTTCCTTTGTTTTAAACTCCTCTTCCTCCATTCTTCTTTCTTTTCTCTGCTCAGGTTAAAAATCAAGTCTAGTGGGCTTTTAAACAGCATGTTGATCATAAACAAACAAATAAATAGAAAATAAAATGAAGCAAAATAAAATAAAAGACCAAAAGTCTATGTTCCAAACTCCAACAAAGAAAAAGTTGTGAGCGTTTGTGTGTTAGTTGATATAAATTCTGTTGCTGCTTCATTATGATTTCAATAACACCACATTTAGCTGTAGTGGAAAAACAAATTGACTTGAGTGAAAGTACAAACAAAACAACACTGTGAAACCACTTCAATACAAGTAAATTCAAATCCTACTCAAGTAAAAATACACAAGTATTATCAGTAAAATGTACTTAAAGTATCAAAAGTAAAGTACTCATTCTGCAGGAAATTATATATATAATGTTTATTATTATTACTAATGCAATATGTCACTAATGCATCAATTCATTCGTAAAATTTCACTGTTGTTGCTGCTCAAGATGGAGCTAGTTTAGTTCTAGTTCTAGTTTTAGCTAGTTCTAACTATGTTATACAGTTAGCTTCTTTTAACTACTTCATGTACAGTTAGCTAGTTTTAACTACTTTACAGTTAGCTAGTTTTAACTACTTCATATACAGTTAGCTAGTTTTAACTACTTTATATA
The DNA here is from genome assembly GCF_043641665.1 of Enoplosus armatus. Taxonomy (NCBI): domain Eukaryota; kingdom Metazoa; phylum Chordata; class Actinopteri; order Centrarchiformes; family Enoplosidae; genus Enoplosus; species Enoplosus armatus. The sequence goes on along the minus strand of NC_092182.1, from coordinate 26,289,059 downwards.
CAGTTAGCGAGTTTTGACTTCTTTAAATACAGTTAGATAGTTTTAACTTCTTTATGTACAGTTAGCTAGTTTTAACTACTTTAAATACAATTAGCTAGTTTTAACTTCTTTACATTTAGCTAGTTTTAACTTCTTTATATACAGTTAGCGAGTTTTGACTTCTTCATATACAGTTCGCTAGTTTTAACTTCTTTACAGTTAGCTAGTTTAACTACTTTATATACAGTTAGCTAGTTTTGACTTCTTTATATACAGTTAGCCAGTTTTAACTACTTTATATACAGTTAGCTAGTTTTGACTCCTTTAAATACAGTTAGCTAGTTTTAACTATGTGTACGTTTTACGTGTACTGATTTGGGTGAACTGAGCCTTTATATAAAGATTTTTTTTCTGATTTGGGTGAACTGAGCCTTTAAACCTTTGTTCTGAGAGACGAGCTGGAGGGAAACTCAGTGAGCGACATTAGCGCTCATTAGCGACATTAAGATGGTTCTGGAGCTCAGCTTGTGTTTCACATAATGGATGTTCATGTCTTCCGGCAGGTTTCCATCCACTCTCAGAGCGTTATAGAGGAGAAGATGACATTAACACAGTTTGACGAGTAAGGGCTGAAAGAAAAAGTGAAAGGAACTGGGCACTATGAAGTTTTTATTGTAATCTTAGCTAATACGAGTCTCAGGTCAATTGAGAATCTTAGTTACTGTGTTTTTAGAGTGAAATTCTCTCGTTGTTCTACTGTTTCTACTCTGTAGCTCAGCCAGGAAACACGGTAACTCTGCAAGATAAAATCTTGATTCGATAACTTGAGACTGCTGAAGCCTCATATTAACTTCAGATTAACTTTGGAGCAGAATGAGGACTTTGGATTTTATTATTTGGAAACATGTTAGGAAGTAATCTTAATGTCCAGTATGAACAGGAGGAATGATTACAGCAAGAAAAACCTGTTTCAGCATTCATATAGAGACCATTGTCTCAAAACACCTCGTTGTTTTCACTCATTCATTCATTAAGAGGAAACTAGACTGAACACGTACAACATGAGGTTTGCCTCAGATAATGTTTTTATTTTCTTTCAGTTATTTATTAGTAGTAACTACTATTAAATAACTGAAAGAAAATAGTTGCTGGTCTTAAGAACATTTGTTATTCCACTATAATGCAATTTCAAGTTCTCTTCCAGGTTTTCAGGTTTGGTGCAGGGAAACCGGAGAAGAGGTCAAGTGTTTGTTCTGGCTGAGTGTGTCAGTACAGGAAGTTTTCAGCAAGTTTTCAAGGCCAGTGATACCTGACCTGAGTCACTGGTATTGATCCACAACCCTTTTAATACCCTGATGATCTATTACGGCAACTTATTTTGAACAGCGCAGTGAAAATGTGTTTATTGTCCATTTAAATAACTTCATGAAGGTCTTTCTTTCTTCTTTCCGCCTCAGCTGACGTTTCAACTGAGCATCAATATTTCGGATTTTATATTTCTGTTAGGTCCCAAGTATAAACGTCGTGGAAACGTTTTAAAAAAGGTTTACAAACACACACACACACACACACACACACACACACACACACACACACTCACTCTTTATTTTGGGCTGAGAGAAACTTCACACCCGCAGTCGTGGTGAAGGAGAGAGAGATCAGATTTGCGGCCACCTGATTAAAAATTCATCTCTCTATTTTGGCAGACAGAACTCTCGACGTGGATAAAGAAGAAAAAAGGAGACGAACCTCAAAAGTTTCCGAGTATTTGACGGATCTGACGGGACAAGAGGAAGCTCTTAGACGCCAGCGAGCTCCAGTCAAACCTGAAGGGCTGAGCAGGAAGAAAACATTGACTCCAGCAGCTGAAACGTCTCTGTTGTCACTGCTGGGAGTTAATATAGAAATCTAATTTAAGAAAGATAAAATGATCCAAGATCAAAGCTCTCAGATATCTAATAATAACCTGAAATGAGTCTCACTTTCATGCCGCCCGTCGCTTTGATCACGTTTTTCTGTTGAAGCGAAGCTGTTTTTAGTTTGAATCAAGCTTCCTTCATCTATATGTTTCTTATTGTCAACAAGAGACTGAACAGATCTGAAGCAGTCAGATGATCTGTTAGTGTTACACAGCGCAGGAATGAAGTACATTTACTGTTAGCTACTGTACTCTTTAATACTACTCGCCTACATTTATTAGACAGCTAGTTACTTTAAGTATTACAAACAATATATAAAGTATTTCACATTAGCTTCACTTCACAAACCACAACAGTAAAATGCTGCGTACACATTGATGCATCAGAAATAATAATGCTGTGATGTGAATGAATATATAATAGTATAATCCTCCCAAAGGCCTTTTTCTGCCTTTTACTTTTGAAAAAGTACTTTTACTTGTAAAGTATGTATGTAGAGTATTCTTTATATGGTATTACTACTCTTACTCAAGTAAAGGGTCCTCCACCTCTGGTTTTATAATAACAGCAAATCTACAAATCTACCAGAAAACCTCCAAAGTATGAAATAAGAACCTCTGTTAATAACACGGAAACACTTCTACTGTCAAAGTGTAAAAACAAAGAAACGAGTGGCTGAACTTTCCTCAGTTTTTATTTCATTTCTTTATTAGACAAGCAAACAAAAACAAAACAAAATACACAAACCAAACAGCAGTGATCGCAAACATATGCAGGACTTCCACTGCATACTTTAAGGCATGAATACTTCAGAAACTGAGTGAACAACAAATCAGGCATCAGGCAGAAAGAGCTCAGACAAGACGAGTTAACAGCAGATCCAAACATGCCTGAAAACAAAAAACAGGGTTTTGCACAGAGAAGAGGCCGAGAAACAGGACGAAATCAGATTCACCGAAACGATGACGCTGCTGCCTGAAACTGACTGAGTTTACTGTAAATCTGTAAAAAGCTTGTCGGGTGTTTCCTTTGTTCTGTTCATTTATTTGTTCACTTTTTCAGGCATCACAGTTTCACACAGAGGCCAATGACGGTTTGTATTTGAACATTTTAAAGTTAAAATGTTCGTATTCCTACTTGAATACTGAGCACAAATATTACAAAACATGAACAAACAAAATACCTGCGAGTGTGACCAGAGAAAAGTAAAATATATATTTGATGGACTATGAAAATGAATAAATAACTCTTGAGCAGCCTCGACAGTGGTAACACTTGAGAAATGATGAATCTACACACTCACTGTTTCAGTAGGATTTAGACATTATAACCGATTCACTCAGTAAATAAATTAGAGCCGTGTGAAGTGTTTGTGCTACTGAAACTTCTGAGTTCTTTACCAGCAGACAGCAAGTGAGCAACCAGAAATTAAAGCACAATTAAATGTAATCCAGACATGTTTCTGCATAATTATTATTATTATTATTTTAGTACAAATCAGATAATTCTGCTTTTAACCGTCCCGACCTTCATGCTGCTCAAACCTACAGACCTGCAGTTTGTTTTGGCCTCATTAGTCACCAGTTTGTTTACACACACACACACACACACACACACACACACACACACACACACACACACACACACACACACACACACACACACACACACACACACACACACACACACACACACACACACACACACACACACACACACACACGATGTGTTAAAAGTTCAGACAATAATAGAAGAATTTAAAAATGAATGAAAAAAAAGAACAGAAAAACATCAGTGGTTCATGTCCAGTGATTCCGACTTTACGTCTGATGCAGCAGAGTGACTTCACTGCCAGTTTTAAAACAATCAAGATCCATTATTTTCCATATTTTCCCTTTTTTCCCTCCGGTCAGCAGAACCAGTTTCTATGTCAGATCACTGTTCAAATAACTATTCAAAAACTAAAACAGCAGAACATCCAAAACTGACAAGATAAGGCAGAAAGAAAAATCCCTTTTTGCTTTGCTTGTAACAAAAAAATGAATTGTGCTCATGAGTCACTGAGAGTGCTGCACACAAAGAGCGTCCGTCTGGAGGTTAACACAGCATCTTTTCATCAGCTGAAGGGTTTCTCCCCAAAAACATGTGTCGACGTGTCTCGTTTTGTGGATTCAACCCTTCAACTCATCAAATGAATCATAATATACAAACGCAGCCCAGTGGTGCTCGTACACAAGCAGACGTGACTCTTTGTGTGCAGGATCTCCAAACTATCTACACTCGTATCTCATCTACTGTCATTATTTTACACCCCTGAGGAGTTTTATGACCTGAGAAGCTGGTTTTCATTCTGATGCACATCCCTGTGATCAGAACTAAACTGTCTCCTAGCTGACGTGTAACCACTAAACCTATGTATAAAAATATAAATCCTCCTTTATGTTTTGTGCTGGGTGGATACCAAACATGAACAATGAGCGGCTGAGTTGCTCAGAGGAATGTTAGAAGTAAAGCTGAGGGAGATCTGGAGCGACGCCAGCTTCACTCTGCGGATTCTTGGCACTTTTTTAGGGGGCAATCTCATTTAGTCCAGTGTGCCAGATCAAACTCATAAATCCAGGAAATAAAAGCTTTGTTGAATCTATTCCATCAATTTATCGACCCAGATCGCTGTTGTTGTTGTTTTTTTAGCTTACTCAGGAAGAAATAAAAACCCAAATTAAACACCGAGAAGGACGCTGGAGGTTAAACGTCAAAATGTGACCATCTGGTTAAATTAAACGTGTTGCTTCGTGCTTATTTTCAACTACAAGAAAACTTAAATCCCAGCTTCAGATAAACA